>NC_090282.1:82343993-82644599 GCF_037392515.1 Haliotis asinina
GTTTAAAGGCACAGTTGGTAACAAATATTACTGCTATTATAATATTACAGCTATAATAATGACACCAAGAACGAAAGGAATCAGACAAACAAATGCACAGGCATGAAAACATTGTGAAACATTTCTAGCCACTCACACTGTTAGCTACAGTTTGGGTGAAGATGATTCCTCTTATCTCTGGTGCCTCCAAGATCTCTAGGTAATCTCTAGCCACCTGACAGTCAGGGAACAAGTAGTGGGTCACATCACCGGGGAGCAGGGACAGGCTTTCTGTGTAATACACCATGGTATGTACTGGATCACAATTCATGCTTCACACAGACTATGAAGCTAACGTATCAACGCTCAAGAGTTGAATACTGTCATTTGTCACTAATCTGTTTAAAATGAAAATGTAGAATTCAGAAATTTGCTAAAGACCAATATACCAATTTAGACATGTTTGAAAAATGAATTTCAACAAATACTAAAAGATTCAAGGATTTGTAAATCTTTATTAAAATGTAATATGCTGTCAAGACATTTAAGGAATCTACATTCCTAGGCTCAACAAGTGAAAGTCTCACTTACCATCTTTGTTAAGACAACCAGCAACACACAGAGAACTCTGACATGGGATGTCTTCACGTAGATACAACTCTCGTACAACACGGATACGTCCTCCTTGCCGGCTTTTCACTCGCAGTTGGCGTTCTGTGCGTACAGTTGAACTAGACAACAAAACCATTCTGCAGCTTCCAAAGTTTAATTTCTTAAAGTTAATGGCAAAATGACATTCCTTATCTGGTCATCACTTTCTACTGGCAGTACTCATAAATTTAGGATGGGTCGTTGCATGTGATTCTGTGTCTGTGATTTCGTTGTGATGACCAAGATGTTACTCAGCTTCCTTTACACACCACAACAGTTCATCTGTAAAGAAAATCATCACGTCTGAATTAATTTAAAGGTCTTTTGAAACGAGCTGAGATTAACATATATGATAATCCTCTAAGTGTCTCTATAATGTAGGAGAAAAGACAGACATGAATTAAGATGGAGATGTTGGAAAGATATAGTCTGTATGTAACCCATGCTTCTTGTCAGAGATTAATTTTTATCTCTGACCTGTTCTAAATTATAACCTCATTGCAAGAGACAATACAAATGAAATGTTTAAGAGTTTATTGCCTGAAGAAATGAATAGTGACCACACCCCTTCCTCCAGGAAGTGGGAAGTATATACAAGAAAACAAGAAAAAAGAGACTCTAAGCTTGAAGGGTGTGGTGATAAACGATATATAACAATGTTGCAACTTACAAAATATATGCTTACATCATGCATAAATGAAGTATGAATAATACATGCACAAATGGAAATTAATGCAAATCAAATAATAAGGCTGCTTTGCTGTACATACAGAGTTATATTACTATGGAATCACAAGATGCCAATAACCAAAAGGATAAATACAATAACATAAATAAAAAGGGGAAACCTCATTTTAATGTCTATGGAGAAAGGAAAGAAAGAAAATTGTTTCGATTTAAAACTGGCACATACGACTTAGTCTACTATCTTAGCATCAAGAGAACTTCTATGCCCTGACAAGGCATCGTCTCGGTGTAGTTACATCGACGTTATCAGGAATAAATATGTACATGACATTACTCACAATTTATAATTCATGTTGTGAAGTAATTTTATTTATGTTGTCACTTTTCACCACAAAACACACTATGGAGGCTGACATGTTGAATTTTGCGCCATCTGAATATTCCATGGGAGATTATTAAGTTCAGCCTGGATCCCTGGAAACGCTGCGCCGACGCATTAGGTGTGCTGGGCCCCGTCTCGCAATGTTTTAATGTGGCGTAAGGTAGTCGCAATGAAAGCCGGAAACCAGCTTAGTTTAGCAGTAACAGCACACTCCAGCGAACTCTGGCTTGGAGAGTCCAGTAACAGTTATTAGTTCCCGGCCCCCTCTTCGCGCTCTAACGTACGTCAAAGCCTTATTGTGATATGCGAGACGGGGCCTAGCTTAATAGTTTTTTTAGCTCCTCACTGTGTCATAAAGAACATGGACCCTCTTCTTTATGGTGTAATATCGTGTTATATATGGATATGCTGATGTATTTGGTAAAATGGCTACATACTACCTGTGCAAAGAATGAAATGACACAAAGTGTGATCAGCAAGGATAAAAATTCTCAAAACCGTGTTTCAGTGGGCAATTGGTTTAACCAGAGAGACTCTAACAGTTCATAAATACTGTAGACGTAGTACTGTTTCCCTAAAATTCTCATTCTTTTCCAGTGTAAGTACTGTTAGGCTCGGTATTATTCGTTACACTCACCGCTTTTACTAACGTACAATACTGATCGTGCCTAGTTTTCCATAGACTGGATTCTCTACCGATATGGTAAATAATTACATTAGTTATATTTAGGTATTTAGGAAAGTTGTCAGTCTTACTAAAAGTAGATCTTTTGTTAAATATGATGTGATACCGAGTGCATGAGAAGGAAGGGATAAAATTTAAAACGTCAAAAGGGCCAACAGAAAGTCAAGAGGGCCACAGACTTAGGTCAAAAGGGCCACAGGTATAAAAGAACATTATGTCATACAGACATTTATACCAACATCTGACGTGGTAGTTGATTCGGTGTAAATCACATGTCTGTCTAGCTCCGACTTAATAATGTTTACAGGACTTTGTCATATTTGAAATGAATTGTGCCGCAACAATAAAGGAAGGAAGAAACAATTATTTTGATAAAATGCACGATCATGCTCTTAACCCTGTGTGGAGTTCATGTGGTACAGCAATCTCTAGTGGTACGCAACTTCGAAGCAGCATTACCTCCCCACAAAACGTAGCGCCACCGTCGATAGCAATCGGAACCTTTCTTTCAGTGCATTGGTCATGGTTTTGTAGACGAAGTACCAAGGCTTGCCGGAAAATCCCGAACTTTGCCCACTGTTTCAAACACATGTGAAAATGGCGGACGTTTTGCTTGTGAAAGAAGATGGTGATGAATTCGAGGTGGATGAGGAGGGAGATCGTAAGTTAAAAGAGACTAAAAACAAATTATGAAAGTACAGTATTTAGAGTTTAGCATAGTTTACAGCGATGTGTTTTAAATCAGGATTTATACAGAATGCCTTGCGTGTTTGTAGTGAAAGTAAAGTTTGGAATCGTGATTTCATAGCTCTAATAATATATTTTAAAAAAAAAACATTTAGTGTAGATCATTAATCATTTAGCTAGCAAACAATCAACGATGGCATATTTGTGGTTATGATCAGGATGATATGATCATGACGACTACAAAAGTTTGCATTGTTTTTTCCCTTTGTAATGCAAATATTTTCAATAAACACAGGGTTAAATTTTTCAGGATTCCACTTTTACTAAGTTTTAGGGGTTGCAAATGTTCGACGCAGGGTTAGACATATGGCTGTAAACTCGAAAAAACTCTCATGGATAACATGTCTTATGTGACCCACTGAGACAAATGGACACGCACATGAAATGTAAGCATGCTTTTAGCCTGACAAGTTCTTGGCTGTGAAAAGCAGTTTTCATGGGACCCTCTGTTATTGCGGATTTTGTTGTTATTAATAATATTGCTTTGGGGATTATTGCACTTAAAATATGTTTCCAGTTGACTGAACTGTTATCTTCATTTGTGTTGTTAATAATGTGACCTAGGAGTATAATGGACTCTAACTGTTCAAAACAAGTGTCTCAATCCTGCCTGCTCACGAAATAAAGCAACCCTCCATCTTCACAGTATTGCAAATGCTAGTTTTGGCCAGTGGCATGCCATACAAGCATATGAGACTATCGTTTTAGTAAAGTTTACATGCAGATGGCCTTATCATGTTTATAGGATTACCCATGACAAAGTTGATTTAGATTTGTGCAAAATGCAATGGCGGTAGGGGTCAAACCAGTCTCAAAATGTTCCAGAACTTTTTGGAAGTATTTATAATTTATTACACTTGCCATTATTAGACCTTGACAGTTTCGGAAGAAAATCACTTTTCCTGGAGCACTGAATATGACCTATTTTGTATGTGTGGACAGCTCATGATGGGCATGATGTTTGTACTTTCTTCATGTTTTCAGACGCCACAACAGTAGAGGGTCCAGGGATACCATAGCATCATTAGCTCATATCATCATTTTGTGTCTTCCATGTATTATGCTTGTATAGTACTACAATGGTTTCCTTTATTTGAAGCAGAACTGTGTGACATATTTTGCTTTTATGAGTGTTATAATGAATTTCGTTCCAATTATAATGTTTTCCACAACAGAGGGTTTGCTGAAGCTGAAAGAAAAAGCAAAGAAAAGAAAAGGACGGGGATTTGGTTCAGGTCAGTGAAATTAATTAAAACAATATTTATCATAATTATTATCATGGGAAACTCCTGTTTACTCCATTGGGCATTTTATCAGTCATCAAAGTGGTTATAAATCCTAAATCTTTGGTAATATGCCCTTGGCTAAATTATTATATTTTTGGTTTATAGGAGTTGATTTTTTGTCAGTTCCCAATGAATGCTCATATAGCAGAAGTCAAGTATTATACATTATGCAGATGGCCCAACCCGGAGTGGTGTCGAGTCGTTTGAGGCGATGGAAGTGGATGAGACAGATGGGCCAGGACCGCAGAGATGTAAGAAATGAATATAATTATCACCGGTGATAGCATGATCATGAACATAAGAATTTGTTGGGTATATTTCGTGTGAGCAAGCAATTGATTGAGATCAGACATGTGTGGTGTTTACTTGTTTAATTGGATATCCACACAGTTATTTTATGAAATTGAATCCGCAAGAAGTAATGACTCACTTGTAGAAAATATTGATGTACAAGTGAAATGTTGATAACATTCCACTTTTCTTTTGAATATTATGTTTGGGATAACTGTCTAGTTGTATTAAAGTTTAGTCCACATTTTGAATTTCTTTCCTATTGTGTAACCACTTTAACTGTAAGACATTATAATCATTTTGAACTTGGTAGTCTCAGTCCTGTTATGAATACTTGGGAATATCACAGAACTGCTTTAAGTCTGTTGATTTTTCTGGTGACAGCGGTGGAGGGGTGGATTCTGTTTGTGACCGGGGTTCATGAAGAGGCCCAGGAAGATGACATCTATGACAAGTTTGCTGAATATGGAGAAATAAAGAATCTTCACCTCAACCTAGATCGAAGAACAGGGTTTCTTAAAGTAGGTTTTGATGAAAATCTGTGCTGTAAACAAATATGTCCTTGACAGGTGTTTTTGATCACGACTTGTAGGAGGAGAGTAAACTATGTGTTTGGACAGTTTTTATTTCTTTTGTCAAATTTTACGATATTGACTAAATTAAAATTACATTATTGATCCTAATTAAACATTCACTTCAGCTTTTTCTTTTGAATTCATGACTGCTTCACTGTTTTAAACGTGGGAAGTAACAGACCACTATCACTCTAAATGTATCAATGTATAATTTTAAAGGCATCTAATATTCTCTAATATGTTATAAACGGACGCAACCCATGAAGGTCCCAGGGTAGAATAGGTCTTCAGCAACCCATGCATGCCATAAAAGGTGACTATGCTTGTGGTAAGAGGCGACTAATGGGAGCGGGTGGTCAGACTCGCTAGCTTGGTTGACACATGTCATCGGTTCCCAATTTCACAGATCGATGCTCATGGTCCAGACTCGATTATTTACAGACTGCCGCCATATAACTGGAATATTGCTGAGTGTATCATAGAACTAAACTCACTCACTCACTATAAACAGACGCAGAAGTTTGGATTTGGAAAATGTGAATTTTGAAAGTATGTTAAGTGTCAATTACATTTGAAGGTTATGTCAGGTGTGAGAGAATACTACACAAGGTCTCATTATATGTGAATTCCTATTTTATCTGACCAAGCGGAAACTCGGTCAAATACCAGGAAGCTCACAAGTTTCATGGAATTTATGTATAATGAGACTGAGTGTGGTATTTTATTTCTCAGGTCTTACGTGCATTAAATTGACAAAATAGTGTATTTTGGTTATATTTATATATGGTTTCAAACTGAAACAGGTTTCATTACGAGGTTGTGAAAGAATTTTTTACTGTAATGCACCTTTGCATGACACTACACTGTATTTGTCATCACTATGCCACTCTCGTGATGCATGTCAGTTGTCATTACTTCATACAGCCTCCCACAGTAAACTGTACCACCCCGTTTCTTCATTTACAGTAGCGTCACTCGTCTAACATCAACAGTGGGTCAATGTTTTTCGATGGATATGTCTCACCTTGCCTTGACTCACAATTATACAGGACACAACAATGTTCACAATGTTTACATTGCTATAGTGCATATACGACATAGAATGAATGGATTCACTTGTCAGTTGTGAATGAAAAGGTAGTTTCTAAACAACATGACCTTATTGCGAAGTTGTCAGTTATCCATTCAAATCTTTAGAATCTCAGATTACGTTGATACATGATACAAACCTTAGGATGCAACTACCCATATCTTGACCTTGTGGTTAATAAGACTTTGTACTGGAGATGTACATAATAGTAATCAAACATCTTTTTTCCAGGGCTATGCATTGGTTGAGTATGAGACGTTTAAGGAAGCAGAGAAAGCAATGGAAGCACTCAATGGTACTGAGATCCTGGGACAGTCCATCAGTGTTGACTGGTGTTTTGTCAGGGGGCCAAGAAAGAACAAGTGAGTAACAGTCGAAACAGACAGTATTCAGTCAGTTGCCACCTAACATAGAGAGAACTAAATGCTGGTTGAACATGTTGAAGGGAATACATTTCCTACAGAGTTGCAGTTAGAAGCTGTTTGTCATTACAACATATTGTAAGAAATGTTTTTCATCCTGGTTCAGCTACATTGAAATATTTGTAAAAGTCCACTCCCAATTCTGGGATGTGAATATTTTTATGCCCCCGCCATATATGGCACGGGTTACCCTCTGTGTCTGTATATCCGGCCACATGAAACAGGAAATGTACTTGATCCACTTATCCACAAAAACACTCTGTGGAATTCAATCAACTTACACATTAGCTTTCTTTGGACTCTAATGGTGTGCATCTCATATTTTGTTTTTGTATTTGATTGGGTTTTTTTTTCTATGTTTAGAAACATTTGAACTTAATTACAATTTGCTGAATTTCTCTGTGATGATAGTGTGATAGGGGTCAAAGTGGGGTGGGGGGACTCTGAGATGTTTTATACATCGGAAAACGTAAACGTAATGTTTCCACCACTGATGTTAGCTGGTTGACGCAACTGCAAACCAAGAAACGGGATACAACAGAGAATAGTTAACAGTAGTAGGCTGTACAAGGCGATGACAACTGACATGCATTGGGGCATCGTTTACATTGTGATGTAATGCAAAACTGTTCGATTACAAGGGAGCAGACTTGAGAGATGCAGTGACGCCAACACATTGTGGTGTAATGCATAAAGTGCACATTATCTTCTGCTAAGTACTGTTGGCGCCTTTGATCTTTCACCGGGGCATCTTAGGAACCTGTTTAAGTCTGTTATATTTCTAATGCAAACCATGTTCTTTTCAGAGGCAGAAAAGATGACCGGAGACGACGCTGATATGTGCTACATTTATCAGAATTGTACCGTGTACAGAAAACTGTCTATATTGTTTGTAACGCCCAAAGTCGAATGAACTGTCATCAAACACATATTTTGTCTTCTGATACTAATATTGCTGTTACAAACAGGACTGTATTTTGACACAAGTTTAATGCAGATACACTCATTGTGGTGGCTAAGTAGTGTCATACCAAACATTTGTCTACTGGCAAGATTTTTTAACTCTTCTGTGACATGCCATTATGTTCATAATCAAGTTTCTCTTCTGTGTTCATTCAAGACTGTATAACACAGAGGATGCATCAGTCTTTATATTTATTGTAAGATACTATGATGGTTTGCTGAAGGTCCAGGAACACGTCCTCGTATACATACATTCTTCATGATGAGCTACAGGCACCTTGGGCCATACTCATTGTATGTAATCATTTCATTTAGTTATGTCAAGTACTGTCATGATTTTATCTTTATTTTACCATTATAATAAATAGTGATAACCATGTATTTGTCTGTTTCTTTTCATATGAATGTAAGATGATGAAAAGTGAGGTGAAAAGTCAAAACTCATTAATATCACTTATCTCTGATTTACTAGAATGTGATTTCCACAGATCAATATGAAATCGTGCACGTTTTTAGTTTGAAATGTGGGAAATAATGATGACAGGACCAGTGACTGATATCATGAGCAATGATCTTCCCTCTTGGCTGATGCAGGCCATTGTTCACGGTTCAAGACTCAAGAATTGTCTGTTCAAGACTCACGTATTTACTAGGGATGCCAAGATACATTGATGCATCAATACCTTTTCGATACAATCAAAACTGCATTGATATTTGGTTTTTAAAGTTTTGGCTTAAATATGTTTATGTATCATTTCATTTTGCAGTTGTATCATGTTGTTTTATTATTAATGTTAATGATTATTTTTCATTCACAAAGACAGGAAATTAGAACTTGACTAATCTCTGAAAATAACAAAATGTTGATCTTTCTTTGGACAGTTATGAAATATAAAATGTTATTGTTCAAAATGCAACTAAATTTATGCGATAGTCACATGAAACTAGGTATCGTGATACATATCGAATCATGACATGGTCATTGTTATATGAATCGATCCGTGAAACCTATGTATCATGACATCCGTATACTTTACAGACCACTGCATTGTGGCTATACTGCTGTAGAAAGTGCTACACTTGTTCAGCAGAATACAGATGCACTGTGAAGACTTCACCAGGGTAGCTATTATGCAGCTTAGAGACAACTTTGTGTATTTACAATATCTTTTATTAATAAATGACTGTACAATATATGGAAAAGATTTGCCTAGTGAGAGGCCTCCAAACCACATCTTAACAAAATGGCTAACATTATAGTAGATCCAGATGACCACATACAGTGACAAAACGAATTTTAGATAGGAGCTTTGATCTAAATATATTCAGATTTGAAGGAAGGAAACATGAAACAGATGAGTTTGTTATTGCCAAGAATGCATTATTACAATAAAGTTAACATTCAGAAGCATATGTAGTCCTCCATATTCCTGCTATGAAGTGTATCTTTTCACATTCTGTTCCATCCAAAAC
The DNA here is from genome assembly GCF_037392515.1 of Haliotis asinina. Classification (NCBI taxonomy): domain Eukaryota; kingdom Metazoa; phylum Mollusca; class Gastropoda; order Lepetellida; family Haliotidae; genus Haliotis; species Haliotis asinina. Next base: position 82,353,225 of record NC_090282.1, read on the forward strand.
ATGTGTCAGTCACAAAGTTAAAATGTTCACATTTTGGGATAGTTTTCCAGCTCATATGGCTGTGGTTCATCCCAGTATTCACTGATGGGTTTACTGAAGCCATCATTCTTGCGAAACACTGTGTCCCGGGTTTTCACCTGCGTCACACCCTGTTGATGTAAGAAGCAATACTGTCGTCATCAAAAGAAACTTGTATGTGTATAAGATGAACATGATTCAGTGCCAAAATAAAATGAAGATGAAAGATCTTGTTTAGCTATCATGTCATCATGATATCATGAATCATATTTAACACACTAAAAAGAAGACAGCAGATACAGTAATTGATATAGAGCTTATGTAATTATGTTTACCCCGAATTGATTTTCTGACTGATAAAACTAAACACAAATAACTCACTGTTGCTCTGTCTCTGTGCTCTGACCAGAAGCTGACTGGCTGATCTGTCCGGTAATCATGATTCTGAAAAAAATAAACAAAACAACACTGAAACACAGCTGTGTTGATTTAAACACTTTTAAACTGCGTTTAGATCTGAGAATGGATAGTTCTACTTTGATCAACATGAACTTTTTGGGGTTCAACATGTTTAAGTTCTTTTGCCGTAAATATTAAGTGTATTCTAGCATGAGTTAATGTCGCTAGCCCACTGTTAATGGACAGCATCTCTCTAATTTTTATATCCAGTTTATGTTAGTACAAAGACTTTCTGTATGATAACTTGAGGAAAATCTGTAAGATATAATCTGATTTATTGCTGATTACTTACAGCTGTGGGTTTAGGTTTGATGGACACGAAGTCCGGCTTGTTAAAGTCAGCCATTGTGACAGATCTGAAGTCGGCCTCTGGTGGTGGTGGATTGAACTCATCGTGCACTTCTTGACTGTCAAACAATTTCAACACAAACATAAGCTGCTAGCACAAATTCATATTATCGTTCAGACATATTTTTTTCTTATTATAATGATGTATGTAAAACATCTTAATATATATTGAAAATGAAACTGCTTGTGATCTTACCTGACTTTCTCAAAGAACATCTGCTGCATTAATTCTGTTTTTCTCCCTGAAAAGACAAGTTGTTTGATTATTAACATCTTCATGTTTATACATTTTAATTTAGAACTGAAACGATAAATACATCAGTTAAATTTTCATAAACCATGTGGGCACATGAAGGTCCGGGTTAGAATAGGTCTTCAGCAATCCATGCTTGCCACAAAAGGTGACAGCACTTGTCGTAAGAGGAGATTATTGGGATTGAGTGGTCAGACTCGCTTGGTTGACATGTCATTGGTTCCAAATTGAGCAGATCATCGATGCTCGTGCTGTTGATCACTGGACTGTTTGGACTTGACTTGATTATTTACAGACCATGCCCATATAGCTGGAATAATGGTGAGTGTGGCATAAAACTAAACGCACTCACTAATTCATAAATGATACATAATCTGTTAGTCACTGGTTCAAGACAAGACTGCATTCATTATTTTAGTGATGTTCCCAAACCCATAAAGTCAAATAATGGAAATGAATTGTTTGCAGCAAAACCTATTTGTTTTAAAATGAACAACAGATTCATTGAACATTTGTCTTCAGCTAGCTTTTCCTTGGAACGTGCACAAATGAGAAGTTTCACATGATGTTACATCTATATGTGTGTCCCACTATCTTTTGTATTGTGACCACTTCAGGTTGGTGTAATATGTTACAGTGTTCACCCTGTTCCCAAAACCAAACTGCACAAATAGATATTCACAGGAATCGGTATGCTTTTAGCAATATTGTAGCAGGGAACACCAGACATGGTCTTCACACACAGTACCCTTGAGGGCAATCAAACCTGAGTATTTGGCATGATGTGCAAATGCTTTAACGTCTAGGCTACCCTAACTGCCCCAGATGTTCACAGGAGCAGACATTTCACACACACACATGATGTTACTGAATGATGCATGCATCATTACCTATCTGTCTGACATCAGGCTTAACAGGTTTCCTATATGAATCCGTAAACGTTGTGAGCTTCTCAGGTTTAGCATTGAATGCCGTTGATAGGATTCCTTGATGTCCATCTTTAAACCCCTGAGCACTGGCAACATTACTGTTCGCATTGTCTGGTACTATCTCCTTCACAGCTCTCTGAAATACAAACGATTGTCCAAATTGATGCAAGTATTACAGAAAAATTCAGGTTTCTTTGTACAGTTGAACAATTTGTTTAGTCTTAAAAGTTTCAAGCTGGAGATCTTTATCATTATCAGTCCATATACAGCATATGCAAAATCATTTTACTCAGTTTGCTTGTGGTGATATTGTGATTGTTATAAAATCTTCATGTCAAACGTACCCTACTTGTGGGGGTCTTTTGGAAACCATAACTATTATGAATTGTGGATATTGCTCGTTTTGTACAATAGAAAGCAATGTTTTAATCTTTGGATATTCATGGCATTATATCAAGTAATATGTGGTTAAGTGAATAATTATTGTTAGAAGCAAGAATGAGGTAAATCGTTAATTTGTATTTTCTGTTCGCTAAATGGAAAACACATTCGTCTTGCCTCTTTCCTACCGATATATTTTGTTACAATTTTGAATTTATTTAATTTCTTCTTCGTTTACTTTTTCGAGTTCTTCATTATTTCTTGATAACCCTATTTTACGCAATAAACAAATATTTTACATGATCTAGTTCGGAATATCATTCTTTAGCTTTTACTCGGATTTCCAAATAGGTAGATAAATATTTTTTTGAAGATTTTTTGTCCTGTTTTTTTTCGACATTATTGATATACTTGATGGATGTTTATAAATATTAGATAGAAGGTTGTTAGCCTCATATCCGACAAAGAGTCTTGCATGGTGTTTCATTTTGTTACACAGGTAATGATCAAACAACCTTACCTCTTCGACCCAGTTCTCTAGCAAACATTTTCCTCCAGAGTTGTTGAACCTTATCTCATTTCGACCTTGATTAAGCAAACTCATACTAAGAGGTGTGCAATAATTGAGAACGTATGTCAAATTCACGTGCTCTCTCACTAAAGTGAAGACGAAACAAAAAGCAGTCGATCAGGATTGTTTACACGGAAGCAGTATGGCCGACGTTGCTATGGTAAATGCGCAGTAAAGATGCGCATACGTCCACCTGTCACACTATTCGAAGCGTACGTAAAACATCATTACACAGACGATGGACCCATTATCCTCAGAAATGACTGGGCCCATCAGCTGGTAGTTTGTGTTTTTGTTGACGATGCTGACACTTCATTAGTGATCCTCTTACAAATAAAATTCAAATGGCACCATCACTATATCGTATTGTCGTGTGAAAGTTTGAATCGAAATTGGGCATTCAGTATAGTGAATGAAGCATGTTTTTGGTCACTGCTTTTTTCAAGAACAGCTTGAACTTTTCTTTCTTTAAGTGAACAGTATCATCTCAATTCTATACTAACACTGATTTCAATAATAGATTTTTAAACCAAACAACTCCTTATATTCTGTCTAGAGGCAACATCATGTACTATCGGAATCGTGAAGACAACGTTTTACAGCTTTGTCTTTATATTTATCACTCTGTACTGACACTATCCTATATCATCATGATGTTTGACAACCCCTCCCGGTGCATGTAGTTAATCTGCAAATCGTCTTCGGTGTGATAATACCTTTCCAAGTACTCAACGTAATCACTTTACTCCATGGAAGTGTCTCGATAGCGATCGTGTTATCGATTGCCAGTTTTCCATTCACTTTGCTTGTCAGCGAAACAATATCTGTCTCCTACCCTTGCTGCTGTTTGTAACATTATTGCTTTAAAGAAAGCTTTATTGAAGGCCCCAACAACACTATGACGGAACTGTTTTGTTTTGATCAATATTAAAACACTCTATTGGGTTGAGCGATTGCGACGAAGTTTGATATAGTTAAATATAGTGACAGAACATGAGAGCGGACCTAGCATACTCCCTATAAACAATAACGGCATGCTAGATGTGAAATACTCGGTCGGTGCACACGTTATAGTAATGTTTGCTACCAGTCACTAGCATGCTAAGCTACCGTCAAGACGCCAGGAGGCCGGGGCTTTATGTGGACGCAGGAATGGGATTTGTACATGTCGTTTAGCAAGGGTATTTAGTTGTGTTTACCGGCTACTCTCGGAGTGCTGTACTCTTTCAGTAGGTTATGTTTACCCGCGGCGCAAGCTATGAGATACTTTTAACGGCTTCTCCTGATATAGCACAGCTGCCTTTCACTTTGTGGCTAGTTGAATCACGTCACTTTCCGTTGCTGAGAAAGAGTGAACACGGACAGGGCAAGCGACAAAAGCAGATCCAGATGTATTGATTACTTTGTTTGTCAGATCACTCCTAGACAGAGTGAAGGTGTTGGACTACAGAACGTACACAGCCTGGGACCGTCCCTTCGTGCCCAAGGGATCAGACTACACAGATCGTCTGCCACCTGGGCAGACGACACTGAGATCGCCTTGTGCCGGGGGACAGGGGAGAGTAGACGACACAAGTTCCATTTCGCCGAGCTGTGACACGCAGATTTCCGTACACCCGGTAAGATTGTCCTGACTGGGTCTGTCCGTCGTGACATGATAAATCCTGAAAATGCTAGACACGAACAGTGTATTTAGTTTCGATAATAACGTGATATGTCTGAAGATTACTTGGAGATCAGATAACCCATACACAGAGGTAGGAATGGAACACTCTGTTTCTAAAGATTCTGTCGCGCTATTACCCCGTTAGGATATGTTGAGTGTTCACTGCTCCGGGAAGTTACAACGCGACGCTATAATAGCATTTTACATGGTTTATAAAGTTATGATCAAAATCAGTATTGATGAATAGAAAACACCAGGTGTTTTCTGTTCATCACAGTATAATTAATCCATCTGTGTTGTATTGGATGGCAGGGAATAGACTTTGCATGTAACCCGTATTGGTATCTTGAGTGAAGCTATAGAGTGCTTAAATACTGGTGTCTTCAAAGACAGCACAAAACATATTCATGCATAAAGAATGCGGATTTCAGCAGTCCGTACTTTTTGCAAGTGGTGAGGTAAGGTGAGGTGAGGTGGATAAAGTGTTAGCTCGTCACGCAGGTTCAGTATTTCAATCCATTTCTGACGTCGCCTCAGTCATATAGCGTTGGACGTTGCTAAATGGCGATTAAGTAACTCAATCACACTCTGTACAAGATTTTCCAGCCAACATCTGAACTCTTTAAGTGCACCAATGAAAACGCTTAAAACACAATAGCGCAGCAAATAGTGTTTCTCAAACTGTCTGGAAAATGATACATACTCACAGGAGATTGGATACGATGTTATAATGAGGGTGTGGTTTCACGTCGCATCTGTAGCTCATACATCATTATCTCCCTTACGTAGACGTAGTGAGTGAGTGAGTAGTGTCGGTTTACGCACGTTTAGCATCATTTTAAGCAACAGAACCCCAGGATTCGCTAGAAACGGACTTACACGCGTGGAGAACGGGGCTTCGGGGTGACGAGCGAATGTTCTAACCATGGAGCTACTATACTAACCTTATATATATTTTACGACAAGTATCGACTGATAAATAACCAGTGTGTATAGTGATAAATATTACATGTTAAGTCTACTAGTCAAGTGACTTCCCCGCTTCGTAAAAGGAGTGATGCACACCTTCTCAGGTAGTGGTTTACTATTGGCTTCAGAGGACGGGTTGACGATGAGATACTCTGTAAACGGACCACTTCGTAAGTGAAGGAAGTGTAATTCACGTCTCTAGAACCCACTCTTTTGTCGCTGTACTGCCTGTAGACTGTAGGGAACTGATGTTATCACCCGTTGGCTACAGATTGTATATTGCAACCAAGGTCATTAACCGTGTAGCAGTGATCTCATGTTGGAGGCATTATTTGACAATCAGCGATGTTGAATGTCACTTAAAGACAGTCGTCGATCGTTTCTTCACATACTCTGACAAACTGTATGAAGATAGGTGCAAGGTAACTAGACCGCATGGAGCTGAACTTAACCAATGGTCTCGACACTAGGGCAGCACGGTAGTACCTGTATTCAGGCATATCTCAATACACTTTTCAAACGATACGTATTGCAATATTTTTTTCTGAGAACCAGTACACTGGGTAAAGAACATATATGCAGGTTTTTTAATATTATTTGTGGTTTCTATTCACAACAGATGTTTTCCGTCATTATGCAATGGGAAAACTGCATATTGTAATAATATGAATTGTATAAAAGGAAAATAGTACCCATTACTATGCAACATAATTACTGTTATCAGATGTTATCAGAACCATAACATATTAATGCTGAGGGGTCGCATAACATATTAATGCTGAGGGGTCGCATGCAACACAAAGTACAACTGTGCAAATTCTGATACATTTCGGCATTGACTTTCAGGAACAAATTATCAAAAATGCAAATTGATCTTATGAAGTTAATGCGATGAAGAAAGCCCGCGAAATCGCAGTTCAAACGCTTCACTAATTTCCCCCAACGCTGAGTAAAAAAGTGGTTTCACCAACTGTTCTGTGCATGCGCTGTGCGCAGTGATTAGGTTCGCACGGCTATAACCGGGAAGGCGAGTCGAATAAACACAGCAAGTGATGCGAGCAAAGATTATCGCTACGGTCGAAGTTCGGAAACAAGAGATGATTACAAGCATCTTGGATCTGCATCTTGGGTCCCATACATGCAGATTTGCAAAGCAAGTTTTCAAGAAAGTGTAGCATTAGAAGTACTAATTTCATTTCTAAAAATTGCTCAGCTTGAAAACTGAAATATCTTAATAAATGTCTATGGAAACATAAAATATGTTGATTGTGACAAGCTGTCTCTGTCACTGACAAAACTCAAAGTTTGTTTTATTGACACATGTGTGCCTGTCTGCCTGCCTATCTGCTAATGACAATATGAAATACACAGCTTCCCTGGTGCTTCATTTGGAGACAAGGGAACTCAAGTACAAAATATTCTCGATTGTACACTTATAATTTTGTCTATTTGCCTTTTCACAATCAACAATATATTATACATTTTATGTCATGAATAAGTGATAACTATGTTTTAATTATGTTTGATTTTTTGGTGGTATGTGACCTTTAAGGACTTAAATATAGACAATGGAACTGAAATGCACAATTAGAGACACTCATTGTCAAACTCGTAGGTCCCAATATATAGCAATACGCATCGCAATATGGGTACCTATATCGCAATATATATTGCAATACAATTTGTATGCCAACATACACAGTCATACTGGACACCTACAGCATAAATGGCCAGGCCGATGAGTGCAGACCAGCAAGTAGTACACGTGTATATCTCGCGCGTCACCCCGAAGACATGATTCGATTTTCCAGCGTTTATCTTGTTACATCAGAAAACTACATCTGAAACCAATTGATATATGTGTAGCTTAGATTCTCTCTCTCTCTCTCTCTCTCTCTCTCTCTCTCTCTCTCTCTCACACACACACACACACACACACACACACACACACACACACACACACCCCGTTTCAAACATAACGTTCTGCCAAGGTCAGTCAGAAATTTCAATGTGGAAGATTCTAAGAAACAGCCTACAACGTGACTCTTGTAACATCGTCAGTAAATGCAGCTCGATCTGAAATGAACGTTCAACAATTCCTTGGTCGTCATTCGGAGTTTAAGTCAGGGCTGTCTGTTAATCGGCCAATAATTACTGACGTAAAACATCAAGATGAGAGACGAGCGTATCTTTATCACATTTCGTTTCTTCTGATAATGTTTTATCACCTTAAAGCTTGTCTGGTGTAGTCTAGTATGTGTCTTTGCACAACTGTTGAAATGTTTTCCTTAGACTGTAGAAAAGTATTGTGTCTATGCAGGATACACTTCAGTTAATCTCACTGGTAATCCTTCACAGTACTCCAGGAACTATGCCTGTTGATAATGTTAACGCATAACTTCCTCACCCAGTGCTCGCTGTGTTATTTACCACCTATGAGCTATTTAGGGTAATGTATATAATTATATACTCGGTCTTCTCCGACTGCAGACCGGAGCATGATCCTATTTCGGTAGGGTCTTTGTGTTAGCTTTTGAATATCACATTCATGGTGGGGCCTTTGTGAATAACGGAAATGAAACCTATATCTTATCTTGCCGGTGCTCGTTAAGCGACAAATCGCGCTGCCATGTATACATGCAGGCATGTAATTGCAAATAAAACCATACGGCTCCACCGTTGTGGACTCCTCAACTGCGGTCACGGTAAATACACGTGCACTAACTAGATACCTTCACAGGAAGCACACATTTCTTAAACACCACCTGGTCCTTTCAAACGGGTCCACTTGTATTCATCCCGGTCCCCACTCCTGATGAGACAGAGGCCAAAGTGGGGACAAAGCCTAAAGTCAGAGAGGCCAGAGGTCAAGCAATGACCCGGGTTACACTGGCAACAGGTGCTTGGAGGAACAGGTAGCGCGTTACCGCGACAGGTGTGTGGCTCGACAAGGTACACTTGTTATATAGTGGATCTGTCACCCACCTATCAGTGTGAAAGAGAGTTATGGCCATTTCAATGTCGGAGACACTCCAGAGTCGATGGAGCGTGGTCTGTTTTCTTTCTTCTGTTTTTGAAGATGTTATGTGTTTAATGTGCACTAACATATGGAGGTATTCGCACAAGAGAATCCAAATCTCCGAAAAGGGGCTTGCACTTATTTACCGGCCAAGAAAGTCAATTAGGTTTTGCTTGCCGAAATCAGTCAAGCCCGTCAGAGGTTATTCCTGAAGATGCAAGAAGGTGCCGTGCAAGCCCATACTCGGTACTCTGCAGCAGCCATTGGGTATACAACCGCTTAATTTGTCCTGAAAAAGTACTTGGCGTTTTCAAACAGAATGCATAACCATACGTGCTCAAAAGCTTAGGGATAAATATTGTATGTGTCTGTCACTTTGATACTACATAAAAACGAAACATCATCTCAGGATTGAGATATTGGTTTATATCAGGTATACTTTTCATACTTTTCTAAGCATCCGGGTTGTGGTTGGGACGGGTTTGATTCCTCGTCTTTTCAAGTTGAGATGTCGGCGTTGTCATGCCTGCACTTTCTCATATATATGGTAGAGACTTCATACGCACTGAAGGAAAACGAAATATGTATCATAAGATTCTCTCCGGTAAATCATGTAATGTCATACAGCTGTGACGTCTTAAAATAACATTTTATCCCAGAAATTAGTCGTCATATGAGCGAAATAATCTTAAGTACGGCGTTAATTGCCCCCTCATCTCACCCCAGATCAAATCAGTTCGTTTACAAATACGTGTCAGCAAGAAGAAACGTTTATTCAACCTGAACCCAGAACAATGCTTAATTTCAGGTGAGACAGGTAGTGGGATATAATTTTTATGTGTAAATTCTTTGGGTTAGGGGATACAGACGGAATGAAATCGAGATGAATAGTCCGTTATCAAATTTATTATAAGCCTCGCGGTTGTTTGTATGTAACCCTGTCAATGTTAAGGCATGCCGACAACTATGGGTTTTATGACATTCTTCTGCGCATGCCTGTAATGTCACATTGGAGCCGCACTAGTTATACGTACATTGACGCGCCCTCTCCACGCGGCTTGCCTTTGTGACAGCAGCAAGTGGGGTGACGGACACGTTGTTAAACACATTACTCGTTTGAAAACCAATATTGATCAAGTATTCTGTGGGAGATAACCCCTGCCCACACCCAGCTGTAGGTTGACGACAAAACTATAATCTCCCAGCCCCCTACCCCGGTGTAGAGCAGGGCGATCGGGGATACACGACTGAACAAAATAATGTCAGTCCTAAGTAGATTAATTCGCGAACAGAACTTCAGTAATACGCTTATCCCTACGCTATGGACTAATTTCTTACAGGCTGTAAACGGTAGTTCACTCTCGAAAGTGTTTGACAACGGCAGGGTTTGGATGTAGGTGCTGACGATGTTTGTTAGGAGAGCTCATTCCAAATGTCAGATGCAAACTTCAAGGTAATATCTGTACAACACACTGTAGTGAATTCAAACCGCCACTTCATACTTCATTAATGTTTTTATGCTTGATCGTGTGGCATGCATGTTGGCGAGACTACCAACGGATGTGCTTAGTACTATTATTATTACTAGTATTTATAGCACTTGTCGATATTCTTAGAGTGGTGTTTATGGCATGTTATATAGGTTTCATAAACAGAACGTTGCATGATTGATCACAAATAGACTTACTAAACTTCAACTATTGGCGAATGTACGACAACCTAAATCATGGTGTTTTTGTTGTGATCCCTGTTGCCAATATATCGTGACTAGTCGAACGTGAAAACGTTTCTTGATCTATGATCTCTGTAGGTAATATATACCATTACAGTTACTGACGACGTCATCCCCACGCATGTACAGGTATGCATTACAATCAGTCTGTTAAACAGGTGCCCCTTATGTTCCGTGTCAGTGGTCCCATCATACAACACGTTGTGGACAGGGCTGTGCCTGGAGGCGTCTGTTGAGACATTCTTTAGCAACACGTGTATTTTGAGTTCGGTTTGCTGTTGTAAGGACATTTCTTGAACTAGTACAGTTGCTAACATCCGATAATCGCAGCAGTTGTGTAATGACAGATAGCTAGATCAGAGAAACCCGGAGAAAGAAACATGAAATAATACACGTTTCTTGAATAGGGTAGGTGGGTTCGAACTTCAAATTTATCCTATGATATTTGGTCAGTTAGCTCTAACCCTCGCTTGCACTTTCTCCATATTGTATAACCAGTCGTTAAACTAGCCCACTCACCGACACAGAGTCCAGTGACCCGACAGGACGTGTTATCACTGGGCACGTATATCCTGCTCAAATAGAAGTTACCATAGTAGAAGTAGCACCCATTTATTTCATTATATACGGCATGGCAGATTAACTCTAAAAAAAGTGATCCTTAAATCCCTTTGATGGTGTTGGTGTAAATATAATTGTTTCAGTAAAATGGAGATTTCAGCGGTGGTTGTACAGATTATGGGAAACTATAATGAACATGTATTCTAAAACGTTTTGCAACATTGTCATGCAGGTTTTGTTTTTGATCTTGCACATCCTTTCCTGGCCCTCGGCTTGCTTCAGCCTCCTGATATAAGATCATTATGGGATTTCGCTGTGGATTAACATTCAGAGAACAACTGACCGAGTCAATAGGATTAGCTAATCCCCTTTACAAGCTAGAGGGATTAAACTATGCCCCGGTGAAACTAGTTGAGCCATGTAATGAAATACGCTGCACAAAGTACTGGATCAAGAAAATAAAAGATTAGGATGTACATTCGAAACGTCAGACTAATCGTCTAACGTTTTCGTTAACTTTTTAGTTTTAGTCGCTTCTGTGGTTCAAGAAGACAGTGGATTTGTACCTGATCAGTTCGCCACTGCGACCAGTCGGGACAGTTACGTACACTGCTATATTCCATTACGACCAGTCATGACAGTTACGTACACTGCTGCATTCCATTACGACCAGTCAGGACAGTTACGTACACTGCTATATTGCATTACGACCAGTCAGGACAGTTACGTACACTGCTGTATTCCATTACGACCAGTCAGGACAGTTACATACAGTGCTGTATTCCATTACGACCAGTCATGACAGTTACGTACACTGTTATATTCCATTACGACCAGTCATGACAGTTACGTACACTGTTGTATTCCATTACGACCAGTCATGACAGTTACGTACACTGTTATATTCCATTACGACCAGTCATGACAGTTACGTACACTCCTGTATTCCATTACGACCAGCCAGGAGAGTTACATACACCTCTATTTTCCATTACGACCAGCCAGGACAAGATTCAGACGAGTCTGGTGGTAAGGCTGCTCGCTAATCTATCTAACGCACTCATTCATTTGCAGCTACCTCAACAATGGAGTTCGGCTGAAGACAAAAGAAGAAGTTTAGTGACGACTGCCAAACTGCAGCAGAGATTGGCTTGTTGGTATTTGACGACAGTGTGAAGGTGTTGTGACAGACAAAGAGGAGAAGATGGAGAAGCAGAGGAGAAGTTTTGAGTTCCGGATGTCCAAGAAGGTGGCGGAACTGACGCAGGTTGTTCACATGCTCTTCACGCGAAATCACGAAAAGGAGGTAACTCTGTCAAGATAGATACGTATATAAGTAGAGTTACTCACATTGTTAGTCCATAGTTTGTTGGATAAGTTGGATAATATCTTTCATTCTTAACGTCAAGACGTTCTTGAAAAGTTCATCAAGGGGCAGTTACACATAGTAAGCGTTTGCTCTATTTCCTGTCCATTCAATGTGTGAAGTTTGCGTGTGCCGAGATTTTGTTGGAATCTTGAACTATGAATAAGGTGACACTATACTAAATAATCATGTCCCCCATCTGGCCTTTAAACGGAGTATCTGTTACACTTGTTAAAACAACGGCGCTTATTACCAGACATTTTACAAAATGAATATTTCACCTTTTAGTGTAATTGCTATGTTTTCATAATTTAGTTACACGATGCCATTTAGAAAGTGGTCAAATGCAACATATGTTGAAATAGGTTGAAATCGACGCGTTGAAGGGAGCATACGAGCTTGAGATACAGAATATAATTCAGGACGCCAGGAAGAGGTTGTCGATTCTACAGGGAGATTTAGAGGACGTGAAGTACCGGGCAGGGGACGAGGGCGAGAAGATGCGACAGAAGATGCAACAGGAACACATGCAGCGGGAAGCGGAGCTAGCTAAGAGGCTGTCGGACACCGAGCAGCTCCTGGCCGACGAGAGGAATGAGTGCCAGAATATTAGGGACCTTCTCATCACCGCCCAGAGGGACATTGAACAGTTACGCCAAGGAGTCGCGGAACAGCTTAACCTCAAATCTGACGAGATAGCAAAGCGAGACAAAGAGATCGAAAAGTTGCGCAAACAAGTGACAAGTCTTGAAAAGGGAATGAAGGATTCGGAGAAAGAGACAAACTCGGCTGTGAGAGATTTCGAGAAAAGCAATGAGAAGTTGGAGTCTGAGTTGACTCGCGTGCATGAACTGTTGGAAGAGAGTCACAAGATCAAGGATCAATTGCTGACCAAGGTCAAGGTTTTGGAAACTGAGCTGAAAAATCTGAAGCGAGATTTCAATAGACGCGTCACAGAAACTGTGGCTAGTCAAGTAAACAAGATGCCCCGAAGTGCGCCCTCATACACAGTGAGTAAGACCTCATGACAGGTGTAACGCTGATTGTAGCCGGCTTTAAGTGTTTCAGTATAGTTCTTTTCTCAAAATTACATGTCATAACCAATGGTGATGTATGGAGCCTATGTGCGTCGAACCACATTCAACAAATAGTTGGTTTCGAATCCGAGATTTGCTACTGTTATGATCTCACTGGGTCGATTTTCAAGGCAGACTCGTGAGAAATCTGAAGATTTGTTACGCGTGTTATTACGTCGTACTCAACTGCATTTAAAATAGTGGCGGTGGAGTAGCCCCGTGGCATGTCACGCCGAAGACTCGGGTTCGATTCCCAACTTGGGTACAATGTGTGAAGCTCATTTCTGGTGTCCCAGGCCGTGGTATTGCCGCAATGTTTCTAAAACTTAAAAAACGACTTAAAACTAAACTCACTCACTGCAACAACAACAAAAATAACCCGTCAGGTCTTAAACAAATAAGAACATCATAAATCTGTTTAGGAGGCTCGGAGAATAGTACTTAGGTCTTTAAGGACAGGCGGTACCTTGTCAGACCCCCCACCGTGTTGTAGTCATGTCTGTGGCACTACTGTGTAGTTTTGTGCGCTAAACCTGCTATGTTGAAGGGGCACGTCATCCCTTTCTGATTGGTCCATGACTTCTCAACTGACTACCATACATTGTGATTTTTTATAGAACCACAACGAAGAGCTGGAACGACTTCGCCGGGAAATACAGCGTTATCGCCTGGAGCTCAGCAATAGAGACTCCAACTTCAATCGTGTGTTCACCACGCAACAGCCAGTCATCGTAGATCCTCGAAGCGCTAAATCGGGGGCAGTGCAGTCACCCCAACCTAACAAATCTCTCAATCGAAGCCAAGGCAGCCTCGGCCATGGTCAGTCAGGGACTGTGATACAAAATGGTATTGGTCAGCCGGTGTTGGTAAACGGGTACATAAAGCCTGGCAGTCGAAGCTACAGAGGAACCGCAGTCCCCTCAAGCAAGCCCCACTTCTCCAGTACAATACAAACGTACTACGAGGAGGTAAGCCCTAGGTGCCTGGTAGTCCACGTCAGTCTGAAGATGCATGCTGCTGAAGTATTATTACCGTTATATTATAGTATAAGTAAAATATTGCTCATCTCAATTTCTTTATTTTATACACGTTTCTGGGCTTTCCTTTCGCATCCGTCAAGTGAATTACTCTTCGCCATTCACCTGACGAATGGTAAGCCCCGAAATGTTGTGTATACAGTAAAGAAGACGATATCCATAATATGTTGTCTTTTACTTGAGACCCATGAAGGTCCCGGGGTAGAATAGGCCTTAAGCAACACATGCTTGCCATAAAAGACGACAATGCTTGTCGTATGAGGCGACTAACGGGATCGGGTGGTCAGGCTCGCTGGCTTGGTTGACACATGTCATCGGTTCCCAATTGCGCAGATCGATGCTCATGTTGTTGATCACTGGATTGTCTGGTCCAGACTCAATTATTTACAGACCGCCGCCATATAGCTGGAATATTGCTGAGTGCGGCGTAAAACTAAACTCACTCACTCTTTTACTTGAATACCAACTTGTGTGAGTTTTCAAGAACCTCATCTGATATTATGTTTACATCTACTGCTTGACAAGTATTAGATGAGCCACGACCTGACAAATGACCCCAATTTTCATATATGGGAACGCCCTCCAGAACTTACCATTTGAAACAAGAGGGAAACAGGTTGTCGTCTAAATATTAAAATGTTCAATTTCCTCGTGCGAATCGTGTCTTGCTTAACGAAATCTCTTTACGAGACACGTGATAAACAGTAGCGGTATTGATTTCACGCCACCGTCAGCGTGTATTGCACGGGCTTAGTTCCCGACCTACCTCATGTACCTGTAGCAGTCGAGTGTATTCGTCTATACTCCTTGCCCAGCCTACTTGTCACAAACGCGTTTACTGCGCAGGCTCATCTAATGCGTGTCAAGCAGTAATAACATAAAATTGCATTCCAAATGCGTAAAATAGTTTTGGCCGCTTGCCTTGCATTTCAATACGCATAAAAAAGTCCAATATGCAATAATGCAATGCCTATTGTTCGAACCGAGGTGTGTGTGTGTGTGTGTGTGTGTGTGTGTGTGTGTGTGTGTGTGTGTGTGTGTGTGTGTGTGTGTGTGTGTGTTCAATGCGGGCTTCATATATGCAGGTTTCATATATAACTGAATGAACTCTAATGCGGTGAATAATGAATAAATAAGCTTTTCATCCCCAAAACTGGTTTTAGACATGCGTTCCGCTGCTCTGAGTTTATAGGACAGATTGCACACAGACCATGAAGAGGTACAAACTAGAAGTTACCCAAAACGCAGTAAATATCCATAAGCCATTTTCGTTGATAATATCAATTTCAAGCTCTGTGTCAATTGTATTTCTGAATCCAAACTTCAAAATACGACATACCTGACTCTACACTATTCGCAGACATAGACATGTAGCCAGTTAGATTAGTACATTCCCTTTTCATACTTACCTGCGCTTCCATGAATCCTGGTTCGGATTACACGGTCTAACAAAGTTGACGACACACACACACACACACACACACACACACACACACACACACACACACACACACACACACACACACACACATAAAAAAAACAAAAAACAAAACAAAAAAAAAACACAATGAACAAGCATGATATTCAGTATGTCGCTACATGGTTAGTATTAATGCCTATTAACATCAATTTTATTATCAAAGCGACCTTGTTTAATGGGTTTTTTTCCAGCTGAATCGGAGTCCGCGGCCAAACTCAGCCTCCAGTCAGTTACCATCCATCGCTTCCTCAACGTCTTCCGCCGAGGGGAGGTCAAGGTCACAGAAATTTTCCAAGCCAAGACCGTTACCTAAGGAGATGCTCATTTCAAAATGACACCGTGGGGAAAGGCAAATACCACTGCACGGGTGACATTTACTGTGACATACTGTACAATCTGAAGACATCAGTAATGTGCAGTAATCATTCAAGTCACGGAGTTGGACAGTGTAGCGAAGGCTTTAAGATGAATATGTCTTTTACTGAAAAACGTTGTTTGGTGTGTCCGATGGTGTATGATTTCAGGTTATGTCAACAAAGCAGTATCGTGATATGTGTGTGTGCCGAACACTACTGTGATGATACCAGACATTTATATGACGCTAGACACAGATCCAAGGTCATACTCGTGTGGTTCCCCTCTCTGTGACACCATTAGACGACGGTAATTAACGTCACAGCACCACAGTCTCTTTGGGGCCGGATGTGTTCGAAACCACGTCCGAAAAAACTTGAACGTCATTCAAAAGGATATTACTGTCGGACACTCATTGACGTTATTCAAAATACTACACGCCAAAAACCTACAATTCAGATATTCACACATGATAAAATAGATCATGAATTTGCCGTTATTTTGGGTTGGATAATTTCTTTATGACGTGTGCTCGAGAAACGGCTTTTACGTCGGACGGAATGTCGTATGAACCGCACATGGCTCCGGAATGTTGTGCCCCTTTAACAATATCCGTGGCACGACCCATCCAAATGAAGGATTGTGGCGAAAAATATCCACATCCAGACACTAGACTAACAATCGACTTTCTACAACAAAATATGCATCTACCTGAGTAGAACCTTTATTGTTCAGTGAACGATCTTAGTCAATAGCGGATTACTTCAGCAACTGCCATAGGTTTATAAGACAATAACTCCTCATATCGGCCAGTACGATGTAAATGCATTAAAACGCGCTGTGACTTGTTTTAAGAAACACTTTGTATCTGACGATAACAGTTTTAATCCATTTGCAGTATTATCATTTTAAGAAATAGAATAAAATTCCCAAAATGTAACCTCCGCACGATGTGAATATTCTTCTTGTCTCTGTAAGAATTCTATATTACAGGAAAAAATAAAATGAAAATAGAGATGCTGTACAAGTAAATTACACATTCATATGTAATGCTATACAAGTATATTACGCATACATATGTATGATATACAAGTATATTACACATTCATATGTATGATATACAAGTATATTACACATTCATATGTATGATATACAAGTATATTACATATTCATATGTAATGATATGCATATAAAGTAAATCACTGGCCTACAAGCTTTGAATTGAATGTGCTAAAGCGTTTACAAATGAATGATATATCGGCGATTAAAATATCGGGAAACATGGCAATATGGGGTCTGAACTATGTTTGTATGTCAAGGCTTAGCATGCAGTTTGTGTCTCGCCCATGCAGCAAATATTAAAACGCCCAGAATGTCATGTGACTGATGTCATGATAGGTCACTTCACATGTAGCTAATCTTGTAGGCGTGGACAGCAATGACATCGCAACAGTTCATGTCTTACAAAAAAGTGGCTGCTGCTGGTTTGGGTTTATTTTTTAAAAAATAATAGCAGTTAATACGCGATGTTGGGGGTATTAACATGATTGTAGTTGAATATAGTCGATTCAACTGTGAAAAATCTGAAACATATCCTCATCAAATGCACTCAGTCCATCCACTAAAAAACTACGGTTTTCGTATTTGCTATGTCTTCGAAATAAACCAACCACTATATTTGTACATCAGTGACATTTATACAATAAAGCATGGTAATGGAAGCTGCTGCTTAACCACAATAGGCTTGTCACCAACAACGTCCCAGCATCCAGGTGTTTCTTCGGTTTTACCTGATGACAAATATCATCTCGACCACAAACATACTCCACCATCACATGACTACATTATGTTTCGGTAGGGCGTTAACAAGAAACAAACAACCAGAAACAAATTACGTTTCAGTTTTATAGACGTATGTGCGAAGCTGTAAATTTGGTCGAATGAGCTTAAGTCCACCAGAGATGGGTTTCAAATAATAAAGTTAAGTTTAATTGTGAAAAGCAAACGTCTTCAGGAAAGCGCATTTTACGAACACTTCGTTGGCTTCAACCCCACAAGTGCTGAAACCGACTCTGAGTGAAGAGGGCCAATGCCAGAATAACTCGGTGGCGAGGGATTGCCTCTCCATCTTTATACCAATAAGTGTCATTAAGTTGATATGGATTTCTAGTAAAGGTTAGCTGTCTGTGTCAGACATAAGTGCTTTAGCCAATTTCTTTGTATTTGTCCCGATCTTCCTAATCGTTATTAGTTATAGTTTCGCTGATTCAAGTGATTGGTTAGTGATGGACAGTAACAATCCCTTAATTTTACCACGGCAACACAGAAATGACCTTCACGCTAGCTAGCCCTGTGCGGACTCGAACCAAGATCGTCTGATTAACGACTGAACCGCCAGGCCACCATGCGATGCATTAAAAAATGACTGTAACATACGAACTTCGCGATATATATAGGCACAATTACAACATACAACGTCGTCACAGTCCTGACTGCTTGAAATCACTTCATCAAGGCTGTCTACGTGAACTAATCTCACCTTACATTAATATAATTTGTCTATTGTAAAAATCCCAGATTGAATTCTGACGTTGTGAAAACGCAGGCTCAGCATCATCACAACTGTGACCGTTGGGCAAGCGGTGTTACCGACGTCGTCAAAGACACGTTGGCCCAACGTTGGATCAACGTCTGTTTTATTCCTCATAGCCTGAAATGTTTGTACACATCACTCTACTATCACACATAGCGAACAATACTTTCTTCAAATTCAATTCCCTTTGCCTCTAGGCCTTTATCCTTGAAACAGCAACTCAATTAAACGTACTCCCTCTCTCTTTTCTGACTCTTCTTGACAGCTTGACGTTGGCTGAAGAGATGTCTAAAATGTTTCTGACTATTAGTTCATAGATTATGCATATTTCAAAACCTTTTAAGCATATATTTATCACAAATGATTCAAAACGATATTCAGAAGTCAGTAGTGACTGAGATTGAGAGCAGTTCTGCATCTGATGTTCCACAATCCATGTTGACATTATCATCATTATGACAGTAAAATCTCAACAAGTAGTAATACTATATGATAGATTTTACGAGTATCCTATTGTTTTCATGAATCCATTTGATTATGAAACGCAATAATATGTATATATACACACACACACACATATATACATACATACATACATACGTATATATGTGTGTGTGTGTGTGTGTATATATATATATATATGAAACATTATGGCCTGCAATATACAGGCGGTTGTGTTAGAGGTACCTTAACCCTCTCTTATTGAACATCACCGCTCAACGATCATATTTGCGGACGACTTCAGTTAACCTTCAGTTTTGTAGTTGGATCACACATAGAAAGAGAACTGTGACTACTGTGCATTTATAAAAAATCAAAACAACCGTCTTTGTAACCGCGCGGCCTTTAAATCCGATTGCGTATGGAGAAGAAAAACGTTCAGTATAATTGTTGCTTTTATAACAGTGTAAGGTGGCTGTTCAATATGAGTACTAAGGCAATATGCACGTGCACACCACGCTAGGTAGATGCGTCAACTGTTCTAGAACAAATCCTGTATCACTGCTGTTGTTATCCGTTTGTAATGGTTTTGACATACTTGTTTAAAAATTCAATTAGAATTGGCGTGCACCAGCGGCTGTTCTTTAAAATATATTACATTGTGGTATATTTTGTAGGTGAAAACGATACACTTTCATTCTTTTACACATCTTCAGCGAATATCTCCAAAACTAAACATTTTCTTCAGCTGTGCAGTCATGACAGGTTCGGCGGCGGGTGACCTACAAATCCTACGCGCTAGATTTACCTGCTTTTGTTCGGAATAGTTGTCGGCCATCAGCTGATTATCCAGGTCGAATATTCTTATCTTTCGCGGGTTTGTGATTCAGTAGCCAATGAAATCATGGGTTAACTTGTTTGACGTCACTTCCGACTTTAGGAACGGCACGCCCACTGCACGCGGTGTGGAATGAAACATTGCAGTGGCGTTTGTTAGACGTGAGTGTGGAGACCTGAAAGTCACCCACGACAAAACAAGTCAGCATATCTCCGGAACGAGTTATTTTATCAGAGGAACGTTACATTCGAGGCAAGGTTACCCTCTTCACCGTAGCTGATCGTCATAAGGTGAAATTGTCGGGAACAAGCTGTGCTCAAACAAAGAGGGCGTGTGATCTTAGAAGACCAGCTGATTTTATGTGACCTTTCAAGACATCAAAATGACTCTCTTACAGCATAAAGACTGTCGCGATTATGACACAAACCTTGCGGCAGAATGCCTTGTCGCGATGTCAAATTCATGTTTTAACCCTCGATCAGACGACACAGCAGCTGTGTCAGTTGAATGTGAGGAGAGAGTTGCCACAACAACGGACACTTCGAGAAGTCAGCCGGAGTCTTTGTTCATGTTGGCCAGAATTCTAGCTGATTTGAGTAAATTCAAGCAAGACCCAATTGACAATGATTACGATAGTGACGAACTTTGTAGAATTAACTCCAGTAATCATCACAACACATTTGACATTTGTCAGAATGTTTCCGCGCAGCGTAAACGAGTGCGACGGCGAAGAGCTAACTCGACCACGCCTACTTTGAGTGGAAGTGACTGGGAGGGGAAGAAAGGAGACCAACTTGGCAAAGACATGTCAGCAGCGGTGAAGAAGCTACACAAATGTCACTATCTAGGATGTGAGAAAGTGTATGGCAAAAGCTCCCATCTCAAGGCCCATCTTAGAACACATACAGGTAAGAATGTACAGCGGTTATCCTCGCAGTGTGTTGCGCGCCATTGTTTGTTGTCGACCGCATGGCGAGGTAAACACAGGCCAACGCCTTCTTTCAAAACGCTAGTTTCCTAGGAAGAATAAGATGAAACAGTTAGTCTGACAAAGATTTATCATTTGTGATAACTATTTTATTTAATAATTACGGGTTTAATATGTGTTATTTTCTTTTATTTATCAAAAATAAGTGTTCCCGCCCAGTGAAAATTACGTCAGTTCATCTTGAGTTTGTTGGACCTTAAAATAGAACAGATGTAATCAGATCGATTGGCTATTCGGGTAGCTTATTTATTTCAAATACTGACAACTCATCATTCGTGTTGACATATATTTGTATTCAGTGTGTTGGAAACGTTTTGCATTGTATGTCAAGAAGGGAACACAGTCGCACCCATTCCTTTGTCCCAATAATTCTGTGCTAAATAGGTCAGAGGCCATGTGCTCACTCCCATGCGAACTCACAGGTTTAGCAAAGTGCTTGAAATCACAACAAGAACCATTTTAAACAGTCACACCCATTTAACTTCTAGGTTCAGCGAGTTACTCATTTTGCGATATTAAAGTTGAAAACATTATCGATATAGTTTGTTTGTTTTCCATAATTGACCATGCTCAATTTATCATGGGTACTGTCAGTAGGTACATGGAAAGAAGTAAAATATTCAAACTGGCCCTAGAGAAGATAGAAACAAGTGTATAGATCTACAGTGTGACAAGAAAATGGTATTCTTATGAACATCGGAAGATTAATAAAACAATTGATAATTACGAATTCCCAGCTTGATACCATAATAAAAGTTTGTTGCTTTTTGTGAAGATCAACCAATTTCTCTTTGTCAGTTGTTGATTGCTTTAATTGATATGTACTTCAAATAAATGAGAGAGGCTGGTCCTTTCAAAATGTATCGTGACAAATATTGCCACATCTAATGTGTAGATTAATACCAAATATTCCTATTTGTCCATGCTCCCAACTATAATTACATGCTACTCTCCTATATATGGCTGTATTGAATCGCACCAGTATTGTGAGGAATGGTTCACACAGTGCCTAATGTGACAGTGAGTCTCCATGGACACCTATCATTCCTATTCTCTCATGTTTTGAGAATATTTTCCGAACTTAAAACAAGTCTGTCCTTTGGCCTATTGGTGAGGCACTTTGGATTGGATTATTGTCGTCAGTTGCTAACATTACAACCCCTTTTAAATTAGAGCTGTATCAGTTTCTTGTGATTCAAATTTCCTGTCTGTTTTTCCTTATTATACTGTTCTGAGTGTAAAAACTGTGCTTTATCTTACTACAACGAATGCTAAAATGTGCTTTTGAACAACTCAATATATTTGTCTCTGGACCATTTTCTTCAAGCTGTTTGAACATTGCCTGTGGTCACTGATGCATTGCAACTGAGAATGTTTGAGTTTTTGTCTGGGCTGATAACGGCAGGTGTTTTTAGGTGTGACGTCTTTGTGGGGTTTTGTTTAGGTCGGGTCGTGTGCAGGCCACGTGCCATCTGTCCCGCCTCGTGCCCGCCATCCCGCTCAACCAATATAATAACTTTGCCATGATGTCCCCCTCTACACCTGTATTCAAATGAGGTGTGTAGGTAAGCCTCCTTTAGTCCTTTGTGTGGAGATGTGCCTCTACGTTCCACTTGGTTTTGGCTCGTGGCCTGTCGAACAAAGCCAACTTCTCTCCCCTACTCCCTGTCCTGTCACTGATCACTTTCATTTGTCTTCCTCCAAACTTTGTTTGAATTGTCTCGGTAGGAGTAACTGTGTCGTTTACCTTTAGGGCAGGTCGAAGGACTTGCGGCTGCCACCAACCACATCACCTGTCTTCAACATCCTGAACTTTGCTTTATCAGCGACTTGCTCAGAACTAGAAAACATTTTAAAATATTCTTTTAAAAAATGTGTAAATGGTGGTGCAGGCTGAACACTGGTTTGGTTTGTTCAACTCATGCTGACCTACTTTTGTTTCTTTCTGAACAGTCTTAGCGAAATGGTGATAAAGTAATTAGTGTTGTGGAGGACATTTTAAAGCTGTGATCCCAGCATGATTTGGTTGTGTATGCAACACCCTGAAGAATTTTAAGAAGGAAATATGTCTAGTGTAGTAGTGATTAGCTTACTGTCCAGGTTTTCAAATGTCACATTTTCTGTCAGTTTGTGTTTAGTAATTATTGCCCAGAAGAAATAGGATGGTGCTTGTAAACATAATAGTCTTAATACTTTACCTTTGTGTGACACCTTTTAGAATGAATGCTTAATTACAGATTTGTGCAAGATTTACTAAGCTTCAATTGTCAAGTCTCCAGCTGATTTTATTTGTGCTTGAATCCTGTATGCATTGAAGCATGTAAATCCCCTAGTGAAACCTGGGATTTCAGGTGGGGTTGGTTACCAGGTTAATTACTGTCTCATGGCTGCTGACAATCGGACCTAATTATCCATGATTTGAACATCTATGAGTGATTTACAAAGTTTGATTTCACTTTCAGCCTTTTATTCAAGAGAGAACCACTTTGCAAATTACACACAGCAAGAATAATTTCAGACAATAATACTTTGCTTGGGTGGTCAGGAAGTTCATTTGAGTAATGTTAGTAAATTTGTTTACATAAGGATAAAGAAAATGATTTTGAGATATATTCTTATTTCTCGACAGGTATTTCAAGACCCCCAAGATTTCACTGCTAAGGCAGAGATAGTTGGTCTCTCTTCATGCACTCTTTTCAGAATTACATATCAGAATATTGCGAGTGCATTATTGCTGTGAAGAAAACAGGGATGTTCACAAAATATATGTCCTTCATATAATTCTGGTAATGGAAAACATCAGTGTTGTTCAAGAAACAGTGTCACATCAATTACTGTATATTACATATATTTAGAAAGGATCTGTTCATATAAATTTGTTGTTGAAGGTTGCACTGCCTATTGACAATGAAAATAAGTTTTGTTTTTCTTTACACATTTATTGTCTTAACATCAGTTTCAACCAAGAAGGCCTGTATGTACTGGTGTCACTGTTATTTGTGCAAGTTAGCTGATATAGTATTGAAAAATAATCAATCCCTCTCTCGCAACATAAGAGTTGAGACCAGGAAGCTTTATGTACTATATAAGTTGTTCACTGGTCGCAAGGGGGACATGGGCTCATGTACCCTTGAGGTGTGTTTATGTTCCCCGAGCCCATAAACAAACCTCATGGGTATACGAGACCTTGGCCCCCTGAGGGACCAGTGAACAGTGTATTTATTTTACCGAATACCTGAATTTTAATTTTGAACTGTTTGAAGCACTTCTAATGAATGCAAGGTGAATCGCCATTTTGCAGATGACACAAAGTAAACAAAGTTAGAGTTATCTCCCTTCCATCGATTTTCAATTGCACAACATCGGTAATTTCCATGCTTCATGCGTTATTCAATGTTATTCAAGACAAATAAGCACTACCATGAAGCACCAGATGAGTTCGGAATTCCCAGCGGTGTACATTGAAAATATTACATCGCCTGTAAGCCTGTTACATTGAAAAAAAATAGAATAGCGCTTAGCCAATCAGAAAGCGACATTCATGTGTGAGGTAAGATAATGTATGTATCCCGCATTTTATCTCGGTTTCTGAGATTTGCTGTTTTCATGAGTGTATTTATATCTGTCTTCTCTTGTATTCACTGGGTGTAAACATTACAGTTCCTGTTCTGATTTCTAACTTAAAGATATAGTTTTAACACATTCAGACACATTAACCAGTTTTTAGAGTTTGAGACTGTTATTTGTTTTGATTATTAGCTTCACATTGCTCACATAATTACTCCCCTGTCATCACAAGTAATTTTGACTGAGGAATTGAGCAACAGCATCCACCAAATATCCGAAGTTATCTGGAATCCCCACACCTTCCTGTAGGGCAACCGCCATACTCCCGCCTCCACAGTGTCAGCTGTGCTAAGGAGCCTCCACTGTACAT
This sequence comes from Haliotis asinina, assembly GCF_037392515.1. Lineage (NCBI taxonomy): Eukaryota > Metazoa > Mollusca > Gastropoda > Lepetellida > Haliotidae > Haliotis > Haliotis asinina. The sequence continues at coordinate 82,378,241 of NC_090282.1, forward strand.
GATAGCTGTCTGTCACGCTGATCTGTGTGGCCCAGCTGAAATGTGTACAAGCAATTACTGTGCTACCTCCTTGCATGGCTTGCTTGACCCTGGGTCACCAACTGCTGCTACTGAGCTGCGAGCAGTGTGTCACTAACTTTCCCTAGCTGCACAGGACTTATGTACCACTCAAAAGAGGTATAGGAACACCCACTAGCTAATGTGTAATAATGTCTTGACAGTTTATCAGTTATACTGATGTCTAATCTCTGTAAAATGGACATATTTTGCAAAGAAGAAAAAAGAAAGTTAAATTATCTCACATAAATATATTGAAAAGGACTTGGTTCATATATTGCAGAATTATTGTAATCTGAAGTTATTGAATATATAAAAACTTTATTTTCAATATAGGATATATTTGTTTCAGTGTCTGTGTGACAGATCTATTACAAATAGTCATCTGGAAATATTAGGTATTTGTCAACTGATTTTGAGGTCTGCATGCTGTTTTGTACTGAAAGATATGTGTTTTATTTACAAACTGTTAACTTGTTAACTTCTTTTGTTTCATTGAAATAGTTTTCATATTGATATGAAACGTGTTAATACTTCAGATATGAAATGTTTTGTATGCTTCTGTAATTACTGTCTTTAAGGATGTATGCTGATGAAACAACATTGTATCTTAGTTACAGTTTCAAATGAATTCCAAACAATAGGTGGGCCCAATTCAATACTCTGTGGACACTTTACTCAGTACCTGAAGGGGAAAGTACATAAATTCAATTGGCCAAGAAGGTCTTATCTGTTACCAAGATTGTGTGTCTACAGAGACCAGCATCCATTCTACTTTTTCCACTACATTTAACACTACAATGGAAGCCCTCTGAACTTCATTCATTCGAACCGGCCAAAAATGCTGGTATTGAGAGTGTGTCAGTTTAGTGAACTTGTCCCATCCACTTCTTGACTGTTGTAGCCATCGTGAGCTGCTGACAAATTATCTCATGACAATTAATTCATAATACAAGTGACACATGTCACCTCAGCAACCTTTAGACCTAATCCTTATTCATACTCCGGTGATAAGGTAATAATCTATGGTGTTAACACATTCAGCCAATCACCCAATCAACAGGAGAGCAGAGATGCCGGTTTAGAGAGGGTTGATTACTGTACAAGCAGTCAATTGGGCGGTCTCTGTTGTGCTAGAATACAGAGTAGACTAACACCGGAGTAGAGGACATGTAAGAGGGCCAGCTGGAATGGAGAACTGCCAGTTTAGACAGCTTCCACTGTATTATTTCTTAATACTTCAACAGTGGAACATCTGGTCAAATGAGGAATATTATTATTGATTTTTATTGTGTATGGCTTTCGGCAATAGTTAATAAGTCTGCTAATAGAAATAGTAATAAGTTTAGCTGGAATAGCCTTGCATTGGGGCTTGGAATTAACTAGCTTCTGTCGGGACCAAATTCTTGTTAGGGCAAGCCAGAGTGGAGGGTTGCCGGTGTAGAGGGCTTCCACCGTAACTTGTAATTATTAATCATTTTGCAGAATTTAACAGGGAAAGGCTGTATGTACTCGTTGCATCATTTAACAAGGAAAATTCTGTATGTACCCATTGCATCATTTAACAGGGAAAAGGTTGTATGTACCCACTGCATCATTTAACAGGGAAAAGGTTGTATGTACCCATTGCATCATTTAAGAGGGAAAAGGTTGTATGTACCCATTGCATCATTTAACAGGGAAAATGTTGTAAGTACCCACTGTATCAAGGTGGTAAATGTGTGTGTTTATCAACAGGTGAACGACCATTCCCATGTACTTGGTATGGATGTGAGAAACGCTTTGCCCGATCTGATGAACTAGCACGACACATACGCACTCACACTGGTAAGTCAGCTTTCTGTTTTCTGGTTACTGGATTTACATTTGAAACAAATCTTACCTATCTCAAAATTCTTTAGCTTTGTTGTGTGCATTGTCTTGTTGATGTTTTGAAAGCCACAAGTCCATTTGGAAGAGTATTAAAGAGCTTGTGATAGGTCAAATGTAGGGAAAAACATATTCTGGCAAATATATGCTAAGTGAAGACTGGGTTTAAGCTGTTCAGCTGTTGCCAGTGGATTTATGTTGTGTCTGTTAGAATGTAACACTTGAAGCTCCATTGTATAACTGTGGAAACAGATGGGGATAAATCAGCTGCTATCGCTGGATTGGGTGGGGCTATGGATATGAATCCAGGTTCTATAAATAGTCAGATCTAAGCCACCTACCTTTCTCTTTGCTCTACAGACTAGATGTCTACAACATGTCAGTTTTTATTTTTTGCTTGATCAAAAACTGATGATTTTCTGTGTTTTGCATAAATCATGGTAATGCTTCACTTAGTTTTGCTGCACCTGAGATTTAATTGTCTCTGATTGTATGGTACTTATAAAAAATTTTTTTTAGGTGAAAAGAAGTTCTCTTGTCCAATCTGTGAAAAACGCTTTATGCGCAGTGATCATTTGAACAAACATGCGCGACGCCACCCTGAGTTTGAACCTGGTATGCTCAAGAAACGGCCCCAGCCTAAAATAGATATCAACAGTGATGGAATATCTGACCGGTCAAGTCCAGGGGCATCACCATAATTGTCTCCCCTCTCCAAGACATGAATCCTCTTAAGACCAGCCAGCATGGACAATGTCACTACACTGAGATCTTACTGCTATGGCTAACCCGCCAGAAAGGGTTGAAGTTTCAGTTAACATGAAGATATAACATCCTTCTCAGAAAGATCACAGCCAGTCTTTATGTGTACTTAATGTGTGTCTGACTATCATGACTTGGCTGAAGGTGTCCCTATGTGGACACACCTCTCTATAGTGCTAGCTCGTGTGCTGTGTTCATCATACAAGTGTGCCTTCACACATCAGTACTGTATCCTGGTGCAGGTTATCACTGAAACATTCTGTATTGCCATCACATTACTTTGCAGGTAAATTTTGATCAGTTGATATCACTATACATGATTTTACAGTCACAGTACCCAACCTGAAGTAATCAAATTAGATGGAGTTTCAAATAACAAAGGTGTGCAAATTCATTGATTTGATACCTTGAAAAAAAAAAGAGTCTTTTACACAGATCCAAAATCTCAAATCCTGAGAATTACTTTTATTTAGTCATTTCAGTGTAACAGAAACATCAACCAACAGTTTTAGATGCTTTGGAATTTCATATTTTCAATCAAAAATGATTATTATTCCTTTGTTTATGTTAGTTGTTATTTTTGAGTCTTCTAATAAACTGTTATTGATGTCACAGCATTTGTAAAATAACGTGTGATTGATAGAAGTTATGCATTAGCTTCCATTCACATCCTAAGTGGTAGTAACTGCCTTGAGATGACAGACTGCAAACATACTGTTGAACTGATAGTGAAGTTATAGTGTAAAGTGTACATAAGAACCTATATCTATATTTGCTTTCATATCCTGTGTGATGATCCATGTTTGTGATGATTTGTGGTGTTTGTTGCATATTATTTGTTGTACATATATCAAAGTTGGCAAACTGCAAGCCTGGTACAATATTTCATACTTACTAGTATTTACTAGAAAGGAATGGCTGATGTGTTGTTTATTTTCGTGAACCTAGGAAATGGTGCTTGTGAAATTCATTGGATCTGAATTTGTTTTAATGAAACAGGAATGTTTGTTCCATGAAAAAAAGCAACATTCATTAAAGATGATTTCTCCTGAATGTTCCATGGGAAAAAACAACATTCACTAAAGATGGTTTCTCCTGCATGGAGGATATCATTTATTCATTCGTGTGTAAAGGATGGTTCACTTTTCATCTTTATTTGTTGTTACATGTCTTTCAAAGTATTCCAACGAAATCCAAGTGAAAATGCTGGCGATGCATAAAATAACTTACTTGGTCAAAGGGAGATAACTCCTTTGTTATTTGGGGTGCACCCACATTTGTTTTCCTTCTCATAATTAATTTGCTTTACATATGAATAATTTTCTGCAAAATATAACCGAAGACTCAAACTATGAGGTTAGCATGTGCTGTTCATGAATGTCAATTTGATGAAAAATAGCTTGCGATAAATATATTGTTTAAAATGTTAAAGAATATTTTTAGAGTTTATCACAAAGTTGAGACTGCTTCCATGATTAAGTCTTTCTGTCTTGAAGTGTATATATTGAAATGTTACAGTAAAGTGGTGTTTGTCAAATGTCAACAATAAATATCTCGCACTGTGAACTAAATCTAAAGATGAAGTCATAGAATATGATGTGTCGTTTCTTTATAACTTGTGAGTGACCATGTGTTTCAGTACATACGTTTGTAATTTGTCAGTCAGGGTAGAATACAATGTGTATCACTCATAGGGCCGTAGCTGAAAATAGATCTGTTTCTTTATTCTGTATCCTATATTTTTGACATCTTGAGTGCAGCCATCTGGTCCAAGAAAAGTAAACTATTTGAGCTAAAAATGAGTGTTGTGTTTATCAGGATGATAATGAGTGGTTGAGATTTTCCCTCTGAAGATGATTATTGGTGTTGCTCATTTTCCTATGACTTATTAAAATTATTTTCAACTGTGCACTTGCAAATGTGCTCTGATAACACGCTCTTCTGTACAGGTTGAATTATCTGTTATATTGTTACCAATGGTATGGCGCTGTGTGTCTGCTGTAGCTCACACATACATACATGACTTGTTGCATGTCATGACATTCCTCCTGATCTCCATGGCGACCATATGCCACCACTGTCAGTCTGTTGGTTTTATCTTATGCACACGTCTTCACTCCAGCAGAGAGACATGCATTCATTCAGATTCCCTCACATGCATTCATCATAAGGCACATGTATGTGATGCCACAACTTTCATCCTGTATATTTTAGCAAAAAGTGAAGTGATATTTTCATTTTAGTTATTCATAGTCATTTTCAAGTATGTTTTAGACATCAGTTTTGTTCTCTACTATTTTCTGTGTATTCTACTATCTGTTACTTCACTCCCCTTTGGACATACCATTTGTGTCCATATTTCTTTCTTTAGGAAAGTCTCCCTCAAATTTTAAAAACAAATATATTTGCATGAATATCTCAACGCCCGTGCTTCTTGTCTGTGAAATATGACCTTGCCTACATGCTTACTGACATTTGTTACAGAACTGACTCATCTTGTAACAAGGTGATTTGCACATCAAATGCTTTGACAGTGTTTATTATATTTGGACCGGACAGATAGTTGAACACATTATAACTTGTTGATAACAGAAATCTCAATGAATCTCAAATACTGGAATTTGTGATTCTTCACAGCTGAGTGTTGAAAACTGTTTATTACACATCTTCAGAACAGGTAAATGTTTGCTTTATTTTAAGCAAATTCATCCGCATTGCTTATTTTAATCTCCATAAGAATTCATTCCTGATTTTCAACTTAGTTGAAATTTCATATGCATGTTTTATGCCGTCACAGTTTCCCTACAGTTCATTGTCACCTTTAGTTTTAATCCAGTCAGATGTTTCAACTCATTTCACTTTGCTTGTATAATCTGAATAGTGGTGATGTCGTAGTTATTGTTGCATCTGTATTTCAGTTGGAGCTGTATACTGTACTGTACAAGTTTGCTGTTTTAGTTGACATGGGAAGCTATGTATTCACTGGACTGTTAGGTCTCGAGCAACCACGATACTGGGTTTATTGTCCAGTTTAGCAGATATAACATCAAAGATTGATAAGGAAGTCCTAGAATAACCCTTTCAACTCCCACTGAAATATATTCTAGAGGGAGGTCTAATGCAAAACTTACAAAAGCCACATTTCTGATTTTTGTCTACTTTTTTTGCAGAGTGTATTACATTGTAGGTACAAAGCTTGCTCATTTTATTCATAAGTTATTGTATATGAAAACTTGCCAAAGAAGGAATCTGTACTCAGTAGCAGGACTAATTTATTTATTGCATGGTTGTAAAGTACAGGCAGTTATTTCTACAATTATTTACCTTGTGAATGTAATTTGATATTGTTTCAAGCAGCCTGATATGCAAGATACATATTCTGCTGTTGATATTTGCTTCCTCAGTTATACTGATACAGGAATCTTCATGTTGGTAAGTTGTCACTTTGATGGATTGTGATTACTACTCAGGATATTTAACTGAATATTTATTCATACCTTTCAGTTAATGGTGAAGAGATATGATCTTTGTCATTAATATATCTTGGTCCTGACAGATAGGGTGTTTAATGGTTTAAATATTGTGGAAATAATCAACCTGATTCAGTTTGGAGGAAAGATAACAGTGTGTGCCAGGGAGTCACGAATATTTCTGAAGATTATTACAAAACATAATTGTCATTTTCAATTTGTTTCAAGTAGACACCTTTGTGTGTCCCCCTGATTTTGTGTGTAAGTGGGCACAATGAGGAGAGTTGAAGTGTCACAGTGCTAGATACCTGGGCAGTTTCATCCCAGTGAATGGAAGGAGTGTAGTACCTGTCTGTTAAAGGTAAAATAAACATTGTATATCTACACCACCTTGTTTTTTCTTGTCTTTTACATTGTTTAGATTGTCCGGTAGTGCTTCAACTGTCAGACTGCATCCCTTTGTTTCTCTACTGAGGCCTTGTAGAGTCATGATCATAAGTTTTTATGCATTTTAATTGTGTTTGTTCTCACCAGAGTGATTGTCAGCTAGGACTTTCCTCCAACATGGTGGCAGACAGACAGACAGATATTTTATTCAGTATAAAGACCAAAGGCCCATAACACAAAACAAATTAGCTCAAATAAACAGACATTAAAGTGACAGGTTTTGTTTTTCACAGCTCTAGTTTTATGTATTCATATATTTTTTAAATTGCCAAGCATGGTAATATTTTTAACTGTAAACTATGTGTATTAAATATTGCTTGCTGGTGTTATACAGAAAAGTAATAAACCTATTTCTAGCTTCATATAATTTACAATAAAAAAGGACATACTCTATCTTCAATGCAGTTCATTTTATTTGATTTACTGTAATAACAAACTGTCAGACATTGGTATGTCATTATATCTTTGTATTTCTATACCCAACCCAACATTGCTACACCTGAACTTTTCAAGATGAGATTTTAACTAGGGAGCAGTTAGTAATGATAGGTAACTCTCTACATGCAGTAATAATTTAAAGTGTTTATGGGAAATGAATCTGAATGGTTGTGAACAGTGGCAGACAATGATTGAGTTTATCAGAAAGCCGAAGTTTAAACTGCTGCTTAAATGTCCTGCTATTGCCAACATCCTGTGACAAACCCCAAACCGGGGCGCGCTGTCTAAAGCGCCAGGCTAGTGATCCAGCAAGGTAGAGATGTAGGGATCGAGCCCACCTGTGACCGGGTGTAAAACCCTAGAGTCACCTTCATGTGCAGACTCTTTTCGTGTTGTCACAACCCCTAGTGTGCAGTACACAACCCTGTGCACTAGATGGTGGCCACATGAATACATGCATACACATAGTTGTGGGTGCAGTAAACTTGGAGAAAGTACTGTGACTATGTGTCCCAGTCCACCCACCTGTAAATTGGGTACCTGAATAGGATGAGAGAGCCACTATATACTCGGTGCGCCTAATGGCAGCAAGAGTTGTATACTCCATAGGGAGTTGAGATTAACAATATGATGTGACGCTGAAAGGGACATTCAATGATATAGGGAAACAAATACCAGTGCCTTGAGCAAGCAGTGGTTGCATTTAAATGTGCACTATATAAATATCCTATAATAATAAAAAAAAATAAATACAAAGCAAATAAGATATTTTTTGTATTTACTCCCCATGTAGTCCTACCAGACTCATTAAGAGATTTCAGCATATTATAACCCTGAAATGAATTAACCTACACCAATATTTAATCGGTCTAGACATATAATTAAATTGTGATGGACACCTGCCACATTCCCCTAGAACCATAGTAGTACATGTACTTACATTTCTGCAAACTCTGAGGAATCTTACAATATGATGTTCCCCAAACCTCAGATCCATAACACAGAATAGGCAGAATGATAGAACAAAAAAACTTAGAGATCCCGAGCTGACAGATTACCAAAATTTCTTTGCAATGAATAGATAGATATGTGCTTTATTACCTTGAGAGAGCAGACAATGGTGAAGCTAGATAGCCCAGGAGTAAAAACTATGCTAAGGTACCTATAGAACGAAACAATTTGTTCAATTGTTTATCTTCGAAGAACCAGTTAAGTTAAGTAGCTCTAGTGCATCTAGCCTCCCCTGCAGCTGAGGTGCTGTATGTGCAACTGCTGACACATCGTCAGCAAACATTACTGCATTGAGATTATGAACATTGACATTGATATTAACACTTTTTCCGCCAATTCCTTCTAGAACTGAAAAGAGCTTGTTGGTAAAGATAATGAATAATTGGGGGCTCAAAATTCAACCTTGACGGGTGCCTTGATTACACCTGGAAGTATCAGTGAGGCCATTGGAAGTCCTAACACGGGTTACCAGTTTCGAATACATGGACACTAAGATATATTAAAATTTACCAGTTATTCCAACATCCTTTGGGGCGGTGGGGTAGCCTAGTGGTTAAAGCGTTCGCTCGTCACGATGACCCGGGTTCGATTCCCCACATGGGTACAACGTGTGAGGCCCATTTTCTGGTGTCCCCTGCCGTGATATCGCTGGAATATTGCTAAAAGCGGCGTAAAACCAAACTCACTCACTCACTCCAACATCCTTTAGACTGTCAAATAAAGCCTTATGATTAATTGTATCAAATGTTTTTGCAAAACCTATAAAAACACAATAAAATCTTCCCATTTCCTCCTGAGCATACTTTTGTGCAACAGCATTCAATGAAAAAATGTGGTCAACAGTACTATAATTAGCTATAAATCCAAGTATTTTACTCCCACACCACTTCTGCATCCTAGATGTTAGAATACTAGTAAACACTTTACAAAGTGAATCTAAAAAAGAAATACCCTTGTAATTACTAGGGTCTTGCCTTGATCCTGACTTGAACAGAGGGCATATAAAACACGTATGTACCCCACACAGCTGGGAAATTGACTGTATTAAATATTTGGTTAAAAAGTAGTGTAAGATACTGAAGAGAAAATAGTTTTGATGATTTAATGTATTCAGCTGCTGTGCCATCAGGCCCAGGAGATTTATTGTTTTTTCAGATTGTTTACCTCCTGTTCTGTCATGGTTATCATTGAAGTCATCATCCCACAGGTCAGTCACATCACACACTGCCCCTGGAGTGTCACATGAAGGTAATTCTCTTGCTAACAAGTCAAGAGAGAGGAAAACTGTTTGACCCAGTCAGATGGGTCAATATTAACATTTGTATCAGGTGGTTTCTTAGTACACTTTAATAGGCCCCCAAATATTTTAGGGTCCTTCCTGGCTTCCACAAGTTTGTGTTGCTTGTGTTCATAGTATTGTCTCTTTTTCACTTTAACCAGGTATTTCAAGGATGATCTTAAATATTTGAACACCTTAAAATTAACACTGTGTTAGGTTTATACAGTTTCCTTGCACAGTCTGCAGACTGATTGAAAATGTTTATGATAGCCAATGGCACTGTATGAATATTGGTATTTATCCTATCACCATGTTCCATGTTCACTTTTGATTAAACCTTTAAAGTTACTCATGAAATTTCTGATGAATCGTGGTTAAATATAAACTTTATCCAGTAATGTGAAGTTTGCTCCTGAACGATGATGCTGGTATGTAGTATGTGGTATCTGCTTGTGTATCACTATCACTGTTAGGTTCACAGTCACATGCTGAGTGAAAGCCAGTGTTCAATGAAGATGATATTGGGAAATGACTAGAGTAATCAACATCTTCAACTTTATAATCACTTATATATAGAAATTCTTTGTTGTACCTATCACATGGTGAAAGAAACTTATTGTAGAAACTGAGTTGACTGAAGTCATCCACTGCTATTTGACAGACTCATTTGTCCAGTATATGGAGCATCTGTCAGGAGAGGTGAAGGTCAGTAGTTAAGGTCAAGGCTGTTACTGGTACTGTACCTGATCAGAAATCATGGTCATCTTTGCATGCAAAGGACTAACATCAACCTGTTGTTGGGTATCATAAGGCTAAAGCACAGCCTGAAGTCAGTGTATATGTATGATATCTTAGAGGAATGTTTACCAATTAGTTACCCCATAAAAACTTTGTGAACTCCAAAGTTTGATTAAAATGTCATATTCAAAATGGCCACAAATGTTTTACTTGTACTGTAAGCCATGTTTGAAAGTGATATAAGTGTCTATAGGGAAATGTGGCCATTGTACAGTAAAGAAGTTGATCATCCATAAAGACTTCATGGATAATTCCTACTGAAAACCAAAGTTGAACATAACATACAGTTGTATTGTGCATATAGTTTTGATATTTTTGTCATGTTATAAGCATGTTCTTGGAGCAAATGCCTTTAAACAATTTAATATCGCCTTGGCCCAAGGCCATAATGAATGGTGAGCCCATAGATGTATAGTAATTCTATCCCTTGAAGAGGCAAGTCAAGCGAACAGGCCCAAACTCTGTTATTTATTATTGTTTAGAGATTAAATTGAAATTAGAATTAAAACTAGTACTGTTGTTGTTTTGGAAAAGTAAACCTTATTAAATTCATTAAATGTTTACTCAAACTGACAAGGAGTAACCAGTAGAACAGTACGTAATACATGTGTATCAGAAAATATGTCACTCATCAACTGACGTAAATTTCACGTGTGCCTTATTTTGGGTAACCGCTACTAACTTGTCACTGCAACACACCCTTAGCCTGACCGGACTCAACTTACTCTCTCACCATGCCTCAGTGGAAACAACTGTCAGGCACCCACCCACACCCACACACACCCACACACACTACATCACCTCGCTATGTAAAGTCTGTTTTAACCCTGTATATTCCCTTTGCCAGCGTACGTAGTCCTGATGGTTTGTGTACCCTGCTTTCAATTTTATTCCCGTGTAAACAAAATTCTTGACTGATGTCATTTAATTTAAAGCTCCGTTGAATGACATGTTATTTAACAATCTTCTTGTCTTTCCAAAGATAAGGTCAACATGAAATCAGCATAACAATTTCTGACACATAATACTATTACAAGAAGAATGAAGATTTTATGGATATCAACTTCTTTATATGAGAACACCATTCTCATATAAAGAAGTTGATATCCATAAAATCTTCATTCTTATGCATTTCACTTCTAAATGCCCTTCAAAGACCTATTACAAGAACTTCGCACGTGGCATCATTCCGCAAACAATTCCACATGACGTAACACGTGTATAACCTTACACGTGCGACTGCATCCAGGACGTGCGTCATGGCACACAAGACGCTGCAGGCAGACAGGCGGAGTCTGGCAACATGAGATTAGGCTTTGAGGATTGTAGGCGGAATAACGCTAGGAAGGGGCTATTTGTCTAAATATATCTTTCTAACACGATAAAAAGTGCGGTTTGTTCCAGAATGTAGGAATCAGCAACTGAAACCTATGACGGAAGAACATAATGGTGCCTACACAAGCAATTATAAGGAACTACAGTCTGTTTGATTCCATTTGAGACCGATGAATTTCTCACTAACACAAAATCTAATAATTGCAACAAAACCAAATTTTGTACAGCCACATGAAATTGACAGACCAACTCTGATGATGTGTCTCATAATTTGGGACACCCGAATAAAAAAGTTGTTTAACAAACGATCGTCATTTTCTTGTCACCTTTCGCTATTTTGTACGAGGGAGGCCCCTTGCTGGCAGAACAGCCAGGTAGGCAAGGTGCACGTGTGATATTGACACGTGTGATTTGCTCGGCAAACCAGACATTCGTGTTTGCAGTACCTGAAACAAAGAGATTATCACACGACGCTAAGTCAATTATTTGCAAAGTATTTAACTTTTTTTAAAACGAAGGTGAAAGGGTTAGGCCTCAATATGCTTTGGCTAAGTATCGTTTACGAACTGCACGTGCTGGTGGGATGACGGAAGGGAAGTTAAAATCATCTTGAAAAACTGTACCGATTCAACCTGCACGGACACAACCGTCTCAAAACCCACACGATGTGAGAAAGTCGATTCATTTTAACTGTAGCTGGTTAGAAACGCCATTAAGTCTCTATGTAAACAAAATACCTTTGTCTCTCTGCGTATTCTGAAAAAGCATACGGAGACAAATCATTCTTTGGTCATTTCAAAATACCAGTTATGGAAGTTGCTTCACAAATTTGTTTTCCGTTACAAAAAAAGTAGGCCCAGAAAATAGACGTGCATTGTGCGAGAGGTCTGATATTGTTCGAATAAGAAACCATTACTCACGCACAATTCGAAAGAAACGCACTGAGGGTTACGAGCCTGTATATTTGGAAGAAATATGGGCAAATGCTTCCCATATCACAGGGACACAATGGTTCGCTAGCTCCTCTTTAGAGTCCTGTGCCAGAAGATTACCACTTTGCAAGGGAGAGCGACTGATTGTGCTCCATGCTGGTTGCAAGAGTCGGGGATTCCTACCTCGCTGCTCCCTAGTCTTCAAGGCAAAATCTAAAGACAACCGAGACTATCACGCCGAACGGGATGGTTTTCTTAGAATGGGTACAAAATCAACTGGTGCCAGCACTGCCCCCTAAAAGTCTGATTGTCATGAATAACGCTCCATATCCTGGCATTCAAGTATCTAATACAAAGGCCCCAACATCTAACAGTAAGAAGGAGGACATGATAGAATGGTTGCAAAACAAAGCAATATCGTATCCAGAAAAAGCGACCAAACCTGTTCTGTATGACATCATAAAGTCAAATAAAACCACACCTGTCTTTAAGGTTGATGGGTACCTTACAGAACATGGTCATTCAGTTTTGCGATTGCCACCCTACCATTGCGATTTAAACCCAATAGAACTCATTTGGGGTATCATGAAATCGGATGTTGGCAGGCAAAATGTAACATTCAAACTTCGGGATGTACAGACGATTGTTCAACAGTCAATAGACACCATCTCGCAGGATGTGTCTCAAGTGCGTTGAGAAAGTTGAGAATGAAAAAGAAAGACATTAGGGTGAACAAAGTGGACTTGACCACGCCACCATCAAGGTAGACTCTGACGACAGCGACACCGATTCCGACAACAGCGTCTTGTGAGAGTGACAACACTGACTCCCATTGAACATCTCCAGTGGTAACCAGATAACGGCTTTTGAGATGACTCCATCTTCACAACACATGCTTGTTGATTATCTGGCTGTTCTACCAGCAAGTGCCCCCCCCCCCGTACAAAATAGAATAGCGAAAGGTGACAAAAAAATGACGATCGTTTGTTAAACAAATTTTTTATTCGGGTGTCCCAAATTATGAGACACATCATCAGACTTGGTCTGTCGATTTCATGTGGGTGTGCAAAAATTGGTTTTGTTGCAATTATTAGATTTTGTGTTAGTGAGAAATTCATCGCTCTCAAAAGGAGACGTAGGAAGATGTGACAAGTAACCACTGTGGGAAGAGAATGGACCAGATGGTGGTCACATGAATACGTGCATACACGTAGTTGCGGGTACAGCAACGTGCAGTAAAATTGGACAAAGCACTGTAACTATGTGTCCCAGTCCACCCCGCTGTGAATTGGGTACCTGGATAGGATGAGAGAGCCACAATAAACTCGGTGCACCTAATGGCAGAAAGAGTTGTATACTCCAGAGGGTGCTGAGATTGATAATACGATGTGACGCTGAAACGGACATCAGGTGATCTAGGGAAACAAATACCGGTGCCTTGAGCAAGCAATAGTTGCATGGATATGTGCGCTATATAAATATTCTATAATAGTTCAGAGCCGTTCTATCAAACTAGTACAGTTGTAGTATAACAATCATGCAATATAGTCTTTGCCTTTTAAGATTCTGCAAAGTGCCTTTTGGCATGTCTCCAAAGAACTGGTGCCCTATGAAAAAGTCAAACACACAATGGGACATCGACATGTAAGATTACTCTGTGCGAAACGCGGTGGGCAAGTCGCGCAAATTCTTTTCCTCTTTCAAAGCATCATTTGCCTTAGTTACTACATCATCCATAAGTCTTACTTTCGTTGAACAAGATCGTGAACTAGGTCCCTTTGGTGTTCCCTAATAGTTCGATTACAGCATTGGTCGTTTGTAGTTTCTTAGCACGTCACCCAGTCCAAAGCAGTGTCAGTCTGCAACCATGGATCTCTTTCTAGCCCCATCGGTTGGTGATCGTAGACTCAAATCCGTGACTATGACATTTTATAGGAACAGTTGATCAAGGTTGTCTCAGATTTGCTTTGTTGCATACATGTTATACTTCCAACTGTGTCAAGGTGTGTTGGACGACAAACAATGTGTTATACTACCCCTGGATGCACACAAGATAAAACTGTGTTAATCTATTGATCATTTGTCCCAGCAAATAAACCGAGACTGGTGTCCCCCAGCGGTCGTGGTGCAGAACACTATTGGCACTCGTTGCATAACCATACAGATGAAATGGGAAGCACAGCAATTCAACACTTAGTGGGACTATAGCAAAATTAACTTGAGAAAGAATCTGCTCAAAGACAGAAAGCAAGATGGAAAGACGTCGCTGCAGATACGAAGCCGTTATTCACTGACTAGAAACTGTAGATCATTGTCCAGCTGTTCGTCTTGCTGTCCAAACACATGTCACAGTGCCTGTATCTTCTGCTGCTGCTGCTGCTGCTGCTGCTGCTGAGCTACAGTCTACAGCGCCATGAGACGTTCGAAATTCCTATAGCTAAGGTCCACAATGGTAACCAAGCGCTTTTGTGCGCAATCGTCGTCTCCAATATCCACAGAGGCTGACTTTGATCACGTCGTTCACATCTTTGTGCAAGTGCCACCCCGACAGTTATTACATACTTTGAAGTAAGGTTACCAGATTTTTTTGCTTTGGCTTATGAATTGTTGGAAAATGTAACTGGCCTCATTCTTTGAGATATTGTATTTAGAATCCGCTTGTTTGGCTGCTTGCCAATTTTGTAATTGTGCTATTAATTATATTCTGTTCTGTTCTCGGTGAAGATTTTAAGATTTTGTTTCGTAATATATAGTTCAGAGTGTTACTGTCTGTTACATGCAAGAAAGTAGTAATTTCAAATAATCCTTCATACACTTTGTCTGCAAATAACCGTATTGATCTTTCCCAGCACTTATGTGAACACATGCAGTTATTTCCCACCAGCTACGCACATACCTAACGTGGGAAATTCAGTTTGATTTTTAAGAAAGATGAAAACATTAAGTGCTCAACCTGTTTCGGCTGTTCAGTTCTGGAAGAAATCTCATTATAATCATGGTAGTTTGATGTCATCTGAACCTCAAAACCTCTTTCACAAAATTGTGCTTGCTGTCTTTCATAAACCACTGTGACGCGTATTGGTATGTCTGTATCTCTCATCTAGCGCTATGAGCATACACTTTTTGTGTCTGGATTTGCGCATTATAGGTGTACTTATTATGTCGGCAAACCGGTACACTTAATGTGAGCGTTGTAGTTCAGCCTCCGTGCTACTTATTAGCCGAAGCAAAACCTCCGAAGGTCTATGGCTCCAAACCCGACAGTGCTATGCCAACAGACGGCAAAGGCTGTCGACATTAAGGCAATTAAATATTGGTCGCTTCCAAGTCAATTTATTGCCGATACATGGGATATTTTCTACACATCGGTGGGTGTGGTATCACACCATGCGATAAGACCATCATTAACCTCACAGCAGTTTCACTGAATCGGGGTATTTCAAGTACAATTTCACCTCGCCATGTACACGAACCAGGGCTGTAAATGTTTATGAACTTCAATTCCGAAGAAATGTAATTTAGAAAATAAGATAATAAGCAAACACCACAAGAAAAGGATTTTGAGAATCTAAACATGCATATTAAAGTTATATACTTTGTTGGCAGACCATATTTTGCTAGTAGCTCGTATTGAATCCTGTGTGTAAACTACTTGTAAGTTATGTAACCTATAATATGTTTAACAAATACATCTGCCATAAGCGAGTATTTTAAACTTACATTTATTGAAATATTTAGTCAGACCAAGTCACTTGATTTAATCTCTGAAACTTTATTTCATTTTACGATATATTGTGAGTTCAAATTTCACAAGCATTTAACTGAATGTAGATATTTTGCTGGATTTTCATCTTATTTAAGAACAGTCATACACGTAATGCGTCACGTGATCAAATTTAAGGGTGTTTCTTATTTCCGAATGCTTGAAATATAAAGTTTTCGAACTCAGTATTTAGTCCCCGGAACATAGCATCATATGTCTCTGCGGACAGTACGAATATTTCCTTCGGCCCTTTCTAGACTCCGAGGCAGTTGACAATTAATACTTAAAACACAGCATCAAATCACGACCGCATAAGTAATATAGCTAATGCGAGTGACACTTAATAAAATGAATGAATAAAAAACATGCATCTTCTCATCATTACGACAGGGACACCAGACATGGACTATAACATTTTTATTTATTTATGTCAGTTAATAGCAATATCATTAATACAGCATGAGGTAAATGAGTGACACAGTAGTGCGAGGGATCTAAACCCACCAACAGCAACACCAACTTGTACATCATACTGAAAAGATGAGTTCCACACTTTGTTATCCGACGCCTTACAACACACGGACACAACGAGCACAGTGCTGCCGCGAGTGTTGGATAGTGGACCCGGAAGTGATCCAATCACGTGACTCATCACAGCCATGGCCTCTACGTGGGATTCCGTGTCCCAACTTTTAACGGAGAATTCGAAGGAAATTTTTATCGAAACTTCCGAGTTACTGATAAAATTTGCCAGCAATATACTAAAGAAACCGAATGAGGCCAAGTATAGAAAGATCCGCTTGGGAAATCCGATCGTACAATCGAAGTTGCTCCCAATTAGTGGTGCTTTGGAAGTTTTGTTTGAAATGGGATTCTTAGAGGTACGATCGTTTTCTTCGTTGTACATCATCCACAATTGCCTTAAACATGAAAATGATTTATTGTGTATTTAGTTAGCCACAATATGATATACAATATAGAAACTGTTAATTTTACTTCTTGGTATGATCACTGTTAAATTCTCGGTAGAAACCTTTCCAAACTCTCCAGTCCAGGCGTTTTAAATATTTGATCATGTCATTTGATGTGTGTTCATATGTATGATGGCAAATCGTCTGCCGTATGTCTAAGTAATGTTAAGTTCAGTAAAAACTTGTCATCATTCCTTCATTAATCAACGCTGTAACAAACTGTACTCACAAACCTTTCTGTGGTTAAGTGCATTAACGACAGACAGCCCAGAGAATGGACTATCATCTCTGGATGCACGATATCAAAAGAGCTTAAAACATGTTACTTGTTGTTTCCCAGCCTGGAGTGTGGCATTAAAAGAATGCAACAATTAAAGAATTTTCGACTCAGAGCCATTATACAGAAGATGATTATATATATAATCAGTGCCATGGTGTCACTCATAGTCGTGTACATGGACCTCAGTATATTAGTAAGCAATGTAATCTTAAAGACAAACTTATGCCATTCTTCACATCATTCAGACTTTCAACAAATGTTGTGCTACAACGACCCGTCTGGAAAGCCTTGAAACAAAACAAAAACCTGTTGAATTATAAGTTAATATAATATCTAGTGCCTATTTATGCTGAACATTGTATTCATCAGTTAATCATGAAAAGGCTACGAACCTACTCAGTTTGAAATAAGTATGATTATGTAAGAAAAATACATGGGTCATACACTCATACTTAGGATAACAGAGATATTTCTAATGCCTAACCACATTTTTAGATTTTGCTGCTTGTCTAATCTGCCATGATGTGAGTTGTTTCTTGCTTCAGGATGGAGAGTACTTGACAATGCCACTTGGCTCAGGACTCAACACACTCCGTCTCATCTGTGCTGAACTGCAGTCTCAACGTAAGAAACTGGGTGCACCTGTACTGGAGAGTGTGGAATCTGTCACCTCCCATCATCCCACTGTGGTGCCACAGCCTTCAGCTCAAATGGCATCCACTGCAACATCTACAATGTCTATCTCAACACAAGCTCCCAGCAGTGCATCAACAGCGATGTCTACACCATCTCTATCTCCGCAAGCCCCTCGCAGCGCAGCAACAGCATCTGCTCAACAGACCATGTCATCACAGGATGTTCATGTACGTCTGTCTTCACCAGCAAGAGTAACACGGTTGAACACGTTTGCACCAACAGTTAATCAAATCTTAAGATTCTGACTAAAGAAAGTCAAAGCTTGTTGTGATAAGCGTGATATTAACAGTTATAAACTTCAGAATGTTAAGGATATGGTCCTCAAAGTCCTTTTTCAAGTTAGCAGACAGAATCATGGACCCCAGAATCCCTCTTTCATCACAGCCACATGATGACGTTGCCATGGTTTTCATACTTGAAAGATATCTTGAGGACTTTTTGTTAGGGATCTTCTGATTAATTGGAATAATCAAAGATTGGTTGCAGTTACCAAATGACCAAGCAGGTGATCAAGTGACCAAAGCACCAAGAAATATTTACATTGTCTTGTAAACACATGCTTTTGGTACTACAATTTTAGTGTTTGAAACACTTCACATTGGAACATGTCGTAGATGATATCAGGGCTTGAAAGTGTGTTTAGAAACTCACTTCACAAAGTGGACAGAAAAGTGGGAAAAATGATGCTAAAAAGTGTTGTCGATGATTGCTCCATTGGCAAAGGACCAACCATCAATTGTGAGATTTCAACTAATTCCTAACACTACATTTTGTAGAACCACCAGTTAGTATGCAAGTAACTTAATCTGTCTGAAACCTATTTGTAAATGTAACAGTTGCAAGTGCTGAATTTTTAATTAGAAATCACGCTTTGAGAAAACTGACTCTTTGGAAATTTCACAAATACCACAAATATACTGTTGATAAATATATCCATTTGTTCATGACACATTATAAACATCACTACACTGTCATGTGTATACAGTAGGACATGGTCAGTACAAAAAGGCATGCTATTATAAGTACATGTATTTCAATGTCACTGTCTACTTAGCTCTATCTCATCACATGCATGCACACACGCACATCAGGAGTGGGAAATCAACACTGAATATCAGTGGTATTCAATTAGTCCACTGTATACGTAAGAAATGTCAAAACAGTATGTATTTAAGGTTGCACTATGAATAGTGAAATTGATTACATTTTGTTTGTCTTGCCATGTTTTAGCAAGTTTATCTTGACTTGTACTCCTATGTACAGTGAAGAGTGAGGCTTTCATGGCAAGAATTTCAAAGTTTGGAAAGACCTTCAGTGTAACACTTTGTACCTGAAAAGATTGATTAGTTATAATTTAAGCCCTGCGTGAACTGATGCTGTAGAGTTTATTCATGAGGTTATGAATTTAACCTTTGTATATTATAGGAAATGGAGTCAGTCTTCTTCAGCAAGATTCAGAGCTCGATGTCCCACGTTATGATGTATGAGGATCGTACTCTGCAGCAGAAAGCAAGGGAGGTAATTCCACTGGAACAACTCCAGAAAGCAGCAGATGCCAACTGGCGGAGTCTGATCCAGGAGTGCCCAGCCGGACGTGGTGAGGTGGCTCTCGACAGACAAGACACTCTTCTGTTGGAGCTGCTTGGGTGGTTTAAGAAATCCTTTTTTCAGTGGGTGGATGCTCCTCCATGCAATGCATGTGGGGCCGAGACTCGCCTCATAGGTGGAGTTGATCCTTTACCTCAGGAAAGGATTTGGGGAGCATCTCGCGTTGAAAACTACAGGTGCAATTCTTGCCAGCAGCACACACGTTTCCCACGTTACAACCATCCTCAGAAACTCCTGGAGACACGGAGAGGTCGATGTGGTGAGTGGGCCAACTGTTTCACGCTGTGTTGTCGAGCTGTGGGTTTTGAAGCTAGGTATGTCTTGGACTGGACAGACCATGTGTGGACTGAAGTGTACTCAAATTCACAGAGGCGATGGCTGCACTGTGACCCTTGTGAAAATGTTTGTGATAAACCCTTGCTTTATGAGGCTGGTTGGGGGAAGAAGCTGACATATATCATTGCTTTCTCCAAAGATGAAGTGCTGGATGTTACATGGCGGTATTCATCCAAACATCCTGAAGTGCTATCGAGAAGAAAAGAATGTCGTGAAAACTGGCTGTGTAGTGTCCTCACACGACAGTGGAACAAGAAAGTCAATGCTTTATCCACATCCAGGAAAAATGAACTTTTAAATCGCCTGATTATAGAGCTGGTTGAATTCCTTACCCCTAAAACAGCAGACGGTCAACACTTGTCGGGGCGTACTACTGGGTCACTAGCTTGGCGACAGGCTCGTGGAGAAATAGGGAGGGCTGAAAGTACTGATTCAAGTGGTTCATTTATTTTCACCCTGACGCAGGAAGAGAAAGAGCGGGAAGTGTGTCACGTTAAGTATAACTGTGCCGAAGACAAGTATGTACGCTTGTCGTCAAGTAACTTGGAGACAGCAGGCTGGCTGAGTTGTGTGCACAAAACATCATCTGTGTTCAGGAAGGAAGAGAGAGACTGGAAGATGGTGTACCTATCACGGACCGAAGGAGCTGCTCGGGGATCAGTGTCATGGAAATTTGACTTTAAAGGTTAAGGTTGTTCACTGAGTTCTAATTGTGAATCTTTTGGAAAGATGTTTGCTGTAGTATTTGATTAGATGGCGACTCTAAACCTGAAATTGTTATCATACAGTTTCATTGTAGTATCTCTGTCATGACCATGGCATCCCAGCTTAACTCTGGACATGCATAACCAAATGCTTTGAAGGTGTAATTTTATGGCAGCAGAATCTTTACCCATGATTCTTTGTGTGGTTAGTGTGTTATGGCTGTTGTAGAGCTATATACAAAATAGAATAAGAGCCATAACCTCGATAGCAAGATTATATGTCTGGATTAAGATAATTTACTATCTATAGTTGTAAATGTCTGTATGTCTGTAACCATAGTAACACAATTGTTCATTTGTATTAGTTGTTTTTTTGTCAGTTGAACACACATACACACAACTAAAATATGTATCTTATGTAAATCATTTTGTGGGAGCAACTGAAAATTGTTTTCATGTTATTGTAGAAAGTGGTCTGAGAGTCAACCGGTGTCTACTGAAGGCAGACAGTTCTGTGTTTGAGAGTGGTAACGTGATGTGGACAATCTGTGGAGATGACAAGTGTGTCAGAATGAGAGGTACAATGTTTTATTCACCCACCTACTGAAAGCATCAGTATCAGGTCCTTCATCCTCTGCAGATATCTTATTTAACTTGTTTCAAAAATGTTCAAAATGGCTGGCCTTGTAGTTTGTTAAAATCTAAGTTAAAAACTTGAAATTTTAAGTTCAAAACATTTGTGCTAACATCTAAATTCACAGGAAATATGATTCCTCACAGATTAAGACATCTTATCAAGATGCTTGTGAAAAAGAATTACATCTAGCCCACACTTACTTTACTTCAAGCAGTTAGTGTTGATGTGTCCTGACTGTGAGAGTATGACATTTGTGTAATCTGTAGTCAGGTGCTCATACCAGCGTTCAGGTGTAGATGCAGACTGGACATCATGCTTATTAGTGCTGCAACAATGCATTGATAGCAGTTAATCAATGATGGAATAAAAATCTATTGAATATATAGATAGCATGTGTGACTATCGATAGTTTAGTAATTAATTTGCGTTGATAAATGTGCAGCACAGAATACAATCCAAACGATTGTGTTTCTCAGCAAATTCGTCCAGATTGCGAATCATCCAGACTACTGAACCAGTCGCTTATGAAACGGTGAATAGCAAGCACATCAATAAATTATAGTCATATCAAGCAGTCTTTCATGGTTGTTTGTGTGAGTTAAATCTTCCTTATTGAATTCATCACATCAATAATTTTACTGAGTGACATCTCATTGCCAATTGTCTCAAAATATTTCACCAGACTTTAATGTGTCCATGTGACCACATCTGTCAGTCATAGATACCAATAGCAAAAGAGCTCACTTGTCATCCACGCCTTTGTTTTGTGGCAATATCTCACAGAGACTTCTGTCTGGAGCTTTTAATATCTAATCAAAACAACAACCCAAACTGCTTTTTCTCAAAAGTTAACAAGAGTGCATCTTTTCAACTGCATGTTCCCGTTGACTGAGGCCAGTAAAGTAAGCATCGCCAGGAGGTGTTATTACAGTTCGTGAACACGGCTTACAGCGTCCGGACTGTGACGCAATTTACTGTTTATTTACTGATCGGTTTCAGTTATCAGGGTGCAGGCTAACAGGGCTTCATTGTATATGGTACTGTTTGAACAGTATTCAGGCAAGGAGACATTGAATAATTGGCACTCTGTATGGTCTGACCATTTTTCCTGATCCCAGTGAGTGTTGGATGATGCAGGATCTGTACAGGATGTTGGTTTAAACTTATTTATGTCCAAAATGGGAATCAGATTGGTAAACAAGCAGTATATAGCTTATGTGAATACTGCTCTGGGATACAAATAACTTAGATATAACAGTTGTGAGAAGGAAAGCATGCTATTAACGTAATAACAAACAATAACCAATAGCTTTCTGAAAGCGTAACTATCAAAAGTTGTTAACACAGCCACCTACAACATTAGAATCATTATTGTTGGAAGATATTTGATCGTAAGTGGAATTTCATTTTTACTATTACAACACAAATCTGCCTGAGAGTACAATGAAAGAATGGCTAGATCCTAATAATTCAAGATTGTCTTTAGCTGATCCATTAGAGTGGCAGTATGGTATTGATTTGATATCATATCTTTTGATATAGAGGTACACGTTATGTCTTATGCCAGTGTAATTAATGCACGAAAAGAAATTACGAATTAGATGTTCATAAGAGTTATCACAAGAACAAGATGGATTTGGAGACAAAAGTCGTTGATATTTATGTGCATTTAAATCGCTGCAACGGAGCCCTAGGCGCAAATGGATAATCTGACTGAATCTTGATCCAGAGTATAAATTAATGTAGTTTTTACTATTATTATTTGACACATTAATTTGTTTCTTAAAACTACCCAAAGTAGCAGATTCTCTATGGTCAGTAGACAAAGAATTCCACAATCTTACTGTATCTGGGAGGAATGACTTACAGGATGTTTGGGTGCAGACTTGGTGTTTCATTGAGTTTATGCTTTAACTGTTTACTTGATCTGGGTTTCAAGTTTCTTGTCACACATTATGGGAGACTGAAGCTACTTCAGCTTGATTTTTTTTTCATGTAAACTATACATTCATAAGTCATGTCCCTGGATGCTTCCGATGTTCAGATGTAAACAACCTCAGGTGGCATGACTTATGACGCTCTTTCGCAGTGACAATCTTTTCCTAAAAAAAATAATTTATTGCTCCAACAACACCTCATACCTAAACGCATTCAACACGGGTGGTCAAAGATGGATAATTATGAAAATGAAAACAGCAGAAACTAAAAACAAAACTCACCGAGACGGGTGCTCCTTCCAGTGATGCCATGTTTTGATGTGTGAGTTTTAGAACGCGACCGACAAATCACGGTACTGAGCTCAGAAATCTCCGAAGATGGCTGATCTTGTTTCAAGTATTACCGACATTCTTTCCAAGTATTCTTTTTTGAAATCAACTACCATTTGATATGTTACCTCCGACTATGAGTTTGTCAAGGATAGCTACATTCACATTCTTGGACTGAGCCCCATGTCATGTTATAAGACATGATGCAGTGGTGGAACTAACTTTAAACATGCTAGTGTACTCTGGTGCACTGGCATGTGTAACATCACTTGCCCTGTTACTTTTTTCACTATACTGGCAAATGTTTTTGTTGATTTTTAAAATTAGCAACATAATTAATATTGCAGTCAGCTGGAAACCGGCACAGCATGATATACAAATTTGCTTACTCAACAAAAACTTACACAGGACTAGGGCATCGGTCATTAAGTTGTTTCCGCCCCTGTCATGTATTGTGGGTTCAGCATGTCAAGGCTGTCTTTCATAGCATAATGGAGATTTAGATCAACTGTGTAATGGAGGAGTTCCATATTGTATGTTCATCTACAGCACATTAAATGAAGTAGATATGTGATGCATCTTGCAGGTCCTGACCTGGTGACCTTGACAGAGGTTGATGTGAAGGGATGTGTGACATTGACGATCACTGCAGACCTGAAGGGTGGTAATGGAGACAATGCCTGGCAACACGCACAGCTTTTCCGACAGGAAATGAATGCTGATAACTCTCCCTTTGAAGTGAAGATAAGTCTGGCGTGATTTCCTGTATGTGGTAAAACTGCAGAATAGTTGATATTCCTGTCCCAATAATGTGAATGGCTGATATTCAGTTTCTGTTAAAATATGTCATAGGATGGATTGGAAAGTTGATATTTATTCTGTCACAGGGAAACATAGTGAAATTCCTATCTTTGAAAATTTGTTTGAATGTTATGTACATTAGGTGTCACTATCATTGCCTGTGGCATATGTGTCTTTGTATGTTGTTCAGATGCTGGATATCATGGTTGCAGAAAAGTAACCATTTAGACACAGGCTGTTGCTAAAAGATACATTTGTGAAGCAGAACAGTTAATGGGCACAGTTTCAACTTATGCAATAATCCATAGGTTTTTCATGAGAAAATAATAACAGATGAGCTGTGTGTTTGTTTTGTCATATTTAAGAGGGCAAGTTGCTTAACCCCCTGGATGCCGCAGGGACATATGTGTCCTTTCTTTTCAACCCTCACTTTGAAGTCCAATAAAATTCTAAATATACCACGCATATATACTTGACAATTTTTTGATTCCATGTGTCTTGATACCATCCACAATTACCTCCGACCAGGCTGAAGTGCTTAAAATTACTTTTCAAAGTAGGCTTCATCATAAATGTTGCCATTTTTCACACTATACAAAATCGCGATTCAGAGTGTTGTTTGCTGTATGTTTTGGAATGTGACATTTGGATAAATACTGTGAGCACTGAATTTCAAAAATAGCATATTAATGATCACTGATATCAAGTTTTCATGTAACCAGTAATGATAATTCTGAAACGTCGCCGAGGAACCCTGAATCGGTTGAGATGTTTTTGAAAATACACTTACACGAATGCCAAAGTGTGCTTTCCGCCATATTGGATAGTGTCTACAAAATCACGTTTCGAGAAGGCCGGTATTGAGACGGCTAGTACATCACATATACTTCATAGTCAGCTACGACAAATGCATCATTGAATTCCCCTCACATCTTAGAATCAAATTACAAATTTTCTGACATCCAGGCATCTAATCATTGCTTACAAAGGCTCTATATGCTTAGAATACTCCGGGTTAGAGAATCGTAGCAAGAAAGAGCAAATTATAAATAGATACAATGCAATCATTTGATAGTTCATAAAAAACTGTCAAAGTTTCTGTGCAGCGTGACATCATGACTGATGCAAAATCACTCAGAACAACAACGGTACTTATCGGCATTTCTGTCTTCTTATGTTATTTACAATGTAAAAGATAAATACATATAACAATACACAGACAGTCAAAATAGTTCTGATTACTTACATCTCACATTTATGTACAAAAGATTCCTAAATCAAGGAAAGAAACTCCTGTTTACCCTTGTCAGCAAAGCTGCCATTTTGAAAGAAATCAGTCATCGGTTGTAGCACATATTAGGCAGTTTCTTTGAGATGAAGGTCTGTTGAACAAGAGCCATATCATTCCAATTGCATTTTCAGTATTGTGATGTATAATTTGCATATTGTTCCGATATTTTTTCATGAAACTAATTTCAGTGTCTACATATATCCTTGTTCAACATCATATCATGTGGATATAGTGTGTGCATTTTTATTCTTTGAAATCTTTTGATGGTTTGAATAATATTTACATGTGAAATTGACTCCGTAAGTGTACTATACCACATTTTAAGCCTCTACCCAAGTGTTAGAAGATCACACATAGCCATAACTGCAGCATGTACATTAGTTCCTGTGATTTAAAATATTCAATATGTTGGGACAACTATTGCAGTTTCATATGAAAAGGTTAATAAACAGCGATTTAATTCAATGAAAATGATTTGTACGTTTTTTGAAATGTATAGGCACACATATTTAGAGGAATAGTCTTGTTCTTTGTATTTGTTTGTGTAGTTTTTATAGACAAAATGATTTTAAAAATTGATTGACCAGGTGCGAGTTTGTCAAAAATGTTTTATGATTCATTATCATTGTTTTCAATAATAAATTCAATTCAAATTTGATTAAAACATATTTTGATGGCAGGATATCTAACTCAAACAATATATACGGAAATTGTTTTAAGAATATATAAATCAGGTCATGTCTTAATTTGGACAAACCTTACATCTATATTCTAATAGTTCCATACTAAAGAAAAATGGTCTCTTTGTACCTTTCATTGCATACTGATGAAGAGAAATAATTACATAATCATTAGAAAAAAGTTTATATCCTAAATGAATATTCAATGAATATTCAGGTGGTTTGAAATTTTCATTTATGCTAAATTGATGCCAGACAGGTGCGCATGTTGCTCACAATAAGATATTTAGTAAAACTGTCTAATTGTTGATGTACTCAGGACACCATTTCAATGGTAAAACCACTCATTTTATGTTTTGTCTAAAGAATGTTGAATTCTAACATAGGAGCCGGGACCTTTTACACATTCAGTGGAAATTAGATGAGATATATACTAATCAGCGAACCAGTGTCGTCCTTTTCCAACATCACAAAATGAAGAAAACATGCCATAACGCCAACTAAAATGTCACATTTTTTTCTGTTATTTCATTACATATGAAGGTGTGTCTGTTATTCCATTAATAGTGATGCAACATTAATCAAAATACATCTACACAAGCGGGAGAACATGGGAATCTAAGAACTAAATTATTTATCAGATAGGGCCATCCATTTGGTTCACTGTGAACATAAACATAACAAAAATATACTGTCCGTATCCACAGCAAATTCTCTCCATGTGACCTGAGTTACATGGATCTAATGTAAAGCATGGCAGAGTTATTCCCATTTATCTTTATATATGCATAACCTCTCTGTCGATGTTTCCCATCATAGAAGAAAATCCATTTTTGACATTTTTTGCAGTCTATTTTTAATGTTGAGCATATAACATTGTGCTTTAGCACATGAAACATTTCATGTACACTTAGGTCGTTAAGACATCAGGCTGCATTTTCTTCCTTTTCATAAAGATGACAAATTAAAACAATCATAGCAGAGTGTTTTTATTGGTGCACGATAAAAAATGGAGAAATTTTCTATTATTTAACGCACACAAAAGTTTTGGAAAAAATTTGGCAGTGTCTATTTCTCAAACCCCTGAGGTACTCGTAGTTATTTTTATACCAATGGATAGGAAATTAGATATTCTACATTTCTGTGTAATTTTGTAGCCATATGCAGATCCAGGACCACATGATCGCAATTCTCACACAGCATTCACTTTTCAAACCTTGCAAAAATGTGCGCCTGAAACAAAATTCTGCATGCAGAGGGTTAAGCTATTGAATATTGTAATTAGGAGAAAAACATACTGTGTTGGAAAATCAGAGGTATATAACGAAGTTACAATAGTTCTAAATTTGATTTAAAACCGAACACGTAGCAGTACAGTTATCTCAATTCTACCATAACCGTGTTTTTCAGATTTGAAACAAATACATAATGTGTTGGAAAATCAGAGGTATATAACGTGATCATATGCCTCTGAATGACTTTGATTAATGTACAATCCAGTATTTACTGAAGTGATGGTAGAATAGGTCATGAGAACATGTCATTTTATTTCACTAGATTGGTTTATGAATTTACTGACATCTAGAAACAGGAATATGGAACAGTAATTATTCCATGTGAAACCTGTTGAATTACGAATTACAAGTATCAGCAAAATCAGACTATTTTCCCTGTGTGACTGTAAAGAAGCGCATACTTCCGTCCTTTGCTCAACTGCTGTCCATAGTGTCACTGGAAAAAAAATGTATGTTGTTTTCTTTCCATGTGAATACCAACAGGAAATCTGAGAAAGACTAGTCAAACTAGTCAAAAAGCCTCAGTGTGTGAATACATGAAAGAGGTTTCGAGACAGTGAGTTTTGTAAATAATTATTCTGTTTAATTGCACTGAAGCAGATGCTGGACAAGGTTTGGGTGTGCTCATTATGAATGAGTTATCAAACAAGTTGATTTGAAGTATAATGCTTGCTTGCCTCAGTGTAGTGTCACATACCATCATTCAGTGTGCTGTGTCCTCTGTAGGATAAGCTTAGGTTGTTCAAACAAAAGCAGACCTGTATAAACATGTATGTATAAACAACAGTATTAACGTCACTAATGGAATATTTCTCTACTATCAGCTGTTTTTAAGGCAACGTGTGCAATTTGTTCACAACTTGAACACTTACACTTCTGTGATCACATATATAGTTCAAACTGTTTGTGGCATGTTTATGATTTTTTTTCATTATGTTATTTACTTACAGGTGTCAGGTTAGGTGTAAAACGTCAACATGCTCCATGCTTGATGTAAGCAAAATTGTGTACATGTGACTATGTATATGAGTGAAGTTGTAATGGTAACCATGAGTTTACTGTGATGCTCCACCACACTGCTTCCGCAGCTGGATGTATACACTTGTCTGTGACATGTGGGTAACAGGTTATTAGCATTTGCAGAAGCCTGAGGTCTCTCATTAACTGCCCGATGAAGGAGATCAGTTTAAAAGACAGCAGGCTTCTGCAAATGATAATGCCCTGAAAAATAGCGTTACTGTTGCTATAGCTAAAGTGGGTAGAATGTTTAATTGGATAAGTACAAACAACGGTATTGGTTTTGAAGTAGTTACTGCTAGCAAGAAATGCCGGAAGTCACTGACACACCTTTGACGAATCTGGAAATGTCATAGAATGAAACAGATGATGTCACTATTGAGAGTGACAACATTCGACTTTGACTTTTGCTCATACTACCAGCTTTAATTTATTTTTAGTGTTCAACATCGTTAAGAGTTTCAGTGGATGTTTTCATTGCTGCATGTTGTGATTAATGGTAAATTGTTACTGTCTGCACCGGCAAGAAAGTGAACAATGGCACAGGTACATGTGACAAATGTGAGTCAGAAATATTGTCCATACTGAACCCAAGTTGAGAGGAGCTGTAGGTGATTGATCGTCAGGAGCTTAGCCCCTTATGACATCTCTGAAACCACTGTAGGTGATTGATCGTCAGGAGCTTAGCCCCTTATGACATCTCGGAAACAACTGTAGGTGATTGATCGTCAGGAGCTTAGCCCCTTATGACATCTCGGAAACAACTGTAGGTGATTGATCGTCAGGAGCTTAGCCCCTTATGACATCTCGGAAACAACTGTAGGTGATTGATCGTCAGGAGCTTAGCCCCTTATGACATCTCCGAAACAACTGTAGGTGACTGATCATCAGGAGCTTAGCCCCTTACGGCATCTCTGAAACAACCGTAGGTGATTGATCGTCAGGAGCTTAGCCCCTTACGACATCTCCAAAACAACTGTAGGTGATTGATCGTCAGGAGCTTAGCCCCTTACGACATCTCCGAAACAACTGTAGGTGATTGATCGTCAGGAGCTTAGCCCCTTATGACATCTCCGAAACAACTGTAGGTGACTGATCGTCAGGAGCTTAGCCCCTTATTTCATCTCCAAAACAACGGCCCGTCATCAAGCAATTTAGGGACATTATCAAGTTACAGTGGCCTGCACATTTCTGATAACATGCAGGAATTTTAAAGATAATTCTATCCATTTTAGCTATAACACTAAGTGTAGCATGTTTAGTCAGAGCACTGTAAAGAGGTCAAAGTGTGAAAGATGAGAAATTGTTGCCAGTCTTGTACAGTCTAACTGTGAGTAATAGCATGTACAAGATATATTTGCTACAGTATGGATGTGATGGAATCTTTCTAAACTCTCCATATGATATAGATACAAATGTAATTCTAGGCACATGAAGTGTTGGTTTTCTTGTCATGTTTGTACATGATAAAATGTTGAACAAAAGTTGCTCATTTTAAGGGTAAATATGTCAATAGTATCTTCTTATATTTGTACATGTCAATTAATATCTCTCTCTCTCTCTCTCACACACACACACACATGTGAATCAGATGGGTTGTTAAGCTTTTAATGTCACATATTATGAATGGCTGAAGACTTGCATGAACTAACTTTATATTTTTGCCTTGTTCATTGTTTACATGCTCTGTATGGAACGGGTTGTTGTCAGTGGAATGTTGTGGTAATTAATCCTGTGTGCCTTCTTGTCAGAGAATGCCACCCGTTTGGCATGTTTCCGACCGACCACAGCTTCATGCATAGTGGTGGAACTGGTCATTTGCATGTAGTATATTCCTGTGTACAGTTGTATGTAGAACTTTCTTGTATATATTTGTGAGACTGGTCACTTGTATGTATCACTTTCATTTGAATGATTACTAGGCGATGTAGTCTCTTGTATATGGATTGTTTCTATCAACATTGATAGACTTATATTGATCAGTTTGCAAGTACATCACCTAGTCAGTGTCTGAGGGTACTTATGAAGAGTTGGCTTGTAACTGGTTTCAGTGACAACTTGCGACATACACTTTAGAGCACTATGTTGTGGACAGCAACTTCTTTAATGTGTGAGTGGGACGTTTTCATACAGATTCTTGTAATGTTGTCAAGCAGGAGTGACAGCAGTACAAGAATCTGTATAGAAACGTTGCACTTACGCAATAAAGAAGTTGTTATCCATGGCGTGTAACTGGTTTGAGAAGCATTCATAAAAGCTTATTAAATGCAATCGCCATTGTCTCTGTTTATTAATAAGAATGTTATTTACTCCCTATTACTGACTATTGTTTTAAACAAACTACTATTTTTCAAGCGATGGACAAGGGACCGTTCATTATTTATGGATGGGGGTGATGAAGATGATGATTTTTATGGAGGAATGACCTCCTCCCCCATAACATTTATGTACAAAGTAAGTGAAACCGGCATATGTACAAGAAATTCCCCCCCTTGCCACCCCCCTTCCCATAATTTAAAAATACATATAATGTATATACATGTACAAAATTTCTGACTCACCCCTAGTACATGTGTTCAAAATTGCTGAAGTAGAATATTACAAGATCCATATTTGTTAGTTTTCTATCTCCTATGAAAGGCGGGGTCTCTTTACTTCTGTTCTAATGGTAACTTTTGAGTAGATATTTTACTGACCTTTTGTTGTTGGTGCCTTGTGACCAAGGATAACAAGACTGAGCAGACATAAGACTAGATGAGACCCGTTTGTCTGTACAGATCTATAGATACTCCTTGTATTACCAAGTTGTATATAAACTTTATTATATATCTGTTGGAGGTTATTGTGTCTGTTGTCTGTTCCGTTTCTGCTACCTACACCCAATCATGTCTGGAAACAGATATGGTGTGTGTCCATCCACTCTCAGCAGCATTCTTGTTCCATCTATCCAGGCATGAAACACATTTCACTCACCAACTCAACATCCTTATTGATCACAGACTCCAGCTTTACCAAACCTTGAAGGATTGGTAGGAATTCTGTGAGCCAACGAGCTAAGTTGGGCATTCAGATGTTGTAAGTTTGGGGTATGACATATTTAAACAGGGCTGTTCCCTTTGTGCAGAGATGAGTAAAAGAACTTAAGTCTTACTGGTGAAAGTTGTCAGCTGAAGTGAAAAGAAATTTATTACAGTGGAATTGAGTGTGACATGGCACGCCTTGGTGGACAGTATGTGTGACAGAGGCACAGAGGATCCCTTCTTTACTTCTCTCCCAACCCCGTAGGGTTGTGTTTTTTAACCAACAACCTGGATACCACTGAAACCATAATGGGACAAATAATGAAGTAGTTGCCCATGAAGAGGTGTCACATATCCAACTTGGAAATAACAGTCTAACCTACGAAAGCTACTTTGCTACCCAAGGAGGGGATGTGTGCAATCTTTAGAAGGCTATAGTGACACACATGGGCGCCACCCAATGCCTAAAAGCATGAAGAAAACAACGATGAGGAAATCCATACACATCCGACCCTCCGGGTTGACTGGCATAGGGTAAGACTGGCATCATGATTATAGAAAATACAACACGGAACCAAGATAGTTAAGCAGCTGTGATTGGTTCATTTGAAAGTGCCGGGGACTAACATTCAGACTGAACTCCTCAGCAACGTGACACCCCATATACATTTACCACTGAGGTACTCCCCTCTCCTGTAGCGCTGACGTGTACTTCTGCTGTGTAAATGCTACAATAAAGTATGAAAAACGACTCGTGTGTATACATATATGTGTCTGCCTAGCAGGCCACAAGCCATACTATATTGTCCCTTCGACCCAGTCCTTGCTGTAAGGCAAATGCTCTGATAAAGGTCTGGATATTCTTCAGTTTCACTCACTTGGGCCCCTTTTCAATTTAAATAAGGTCTTTTGGAGACAAGGCGGTAGTCTCTCACAGTGGTAACATGCGTGCAGCTGTTATAAACCAGAATCAGTATACAACGCGGCGTTTAAACCAACCCACTCACTCACTCAGTCATTGTAAAACCTTGGACATGAACAGTTATTCAATAATGACAGATTTTGATACCCATGGAAGGGACAGTAGACTCCACCTGTTATTATAGAAATATATTCAGCACGAGTTGGTAGCAACGTATTTCCAACCCAACGAATGCACGGCACATAGCAGCATGTCACGTCTGTTGCTACAATGCTGCATACAAATATAGGTGAAACTTCTCTACAGCGCGAAATCTCCGTTCGTGTAAGAGAAGAACAGGAAGGCCTCGCTTTTCCGAGTGTCCCCTGAGTGGAGCCAAAGCACACCTCCATACTGATATGCTGACGATCCAATAACTGCAAGAAAAGAGAGGTACGTCGACTTTCATTTTCTTCTCCGAACAACAATTCATATAAATCATTTTACTGTTTAGAAACATGGCTATCTGTGGACAGCACCGAAGGTTTACTGCTGCACACTAAGTATATAGAGGCCTTATCTGGCTATATGTTATTTGCGTAAAAAAACGCTAATTTGCGTTTCAAAATTTAAACTAACAGACTTACGTATTATATATACACAGTTTACGCTTACAAGTAACATGAACATAAACCTGGCATACTGGTCCCCAAACATCACATCTGATGCAAACGGTTTAGCCATTATCTCTCGCTTATTCCACTCCAGTTAACAGTAACAGTGTAAATCAGATGGAAACACAGATACACTGTGCCCTGATCATCTACATAAAATGTGAATTATGAATATATCTTTATTTGTATGTAATGTGTGTCACTTTTCTATTCTGCAATACTTATGGTCACCTGTCCGATTTCAGAAATATGGCTTTACTGTCACGTGATCGTACAAAGGTTCTACATGATGGCGTTCGTGCATGCATGTTATGACAGTAGGAGCAGCTCACGCGTTGTTATTAGTGTTCGCGACTCGGATATAAACGTTTAGTTTGATAGAGCCTCTTATATCAGCTTTTCTCCTTCACCGCTAACATTGGCATACTCGCTTATATGTCTATCTGCGCTCTGGTTTAAAGTACCATGCATGTCAGCACTAAGTTCAAACCCGAATGGATGAAAGATGAAGAAAAGATATTAAGAGTTCCTTGCATCTCTTATCCATTCATGTAAATGGAGCCTTGGGCGCCCAAGGGGACCTGTTTCGGCAGGTAATTGAGACTGACTACTTCTGGTGGTCCGTTTCACATCTTGTGTTAAGATTCCTCCTTGTTAGGTGTATCACGGAGTAAAGTGGTATATTCGTGCATTACCATAAGAAACAGTCTAAGTAAACTCAGTCTCAGTGTATTTCGTCACTCTCCACGGTGGAGTGTAACGAAAAGTACTGAGACTAAGTTTACTTACACTGCATAAGAAAGGAATAAAAATACTATCGCTAATATTTCAACCGGTCAGGCTTTCATTTGAAGATACATCCACATTTCTTCACGCTTGTTGCATGGACAGACTATAAACGAGGGTTCGAGTTGTTATCGTAAATGAAAGTGACAAGAAAACATACGATACCTGTGGTGAAAGTATTGTCCTTAGTACAGTTCCGCCTACGCCATGAGTTCATGAACCACAGTCAAAATAGTGATAAAGCCACGTGAGTATACCCTTACTTACCGGTGGCACCCGTCGTTAGCACATCATGGGTGTATTGGTATTCAAGCTTTCAATCACCGGCTTATCTGGTCCAGTGTATTCTATAGGTTCACGCCGCTGTAATATTGCTTGTAGCTATGTTAAGATGCTTTCGTTCGTGAATGACCGAACTGAATGTTGTGAAATAACTTTCTCTCACCTCCTTAAAGTCGAGCTTTCCCGTGTAGATCCGTGATAAAAGTCGTCTTCAATAGCACGTGCTTGTCAAGAGGCGATTAAGGATACCCGCAATGTCTTGTTTCATGTCAAAGTGTTACATTGATCGATGCTCGCTATGTTAACCATTGGCTATGTTAAGAGTGCCGCAGAGAAGCGTAAAACGTTTCAAAACCCCGTACAAATATATTCAGGAGGAAATTATCGATTCAGACATGTGCAATATACTTTCCTCATATTTCCCCAAATCCTTTTTATTTGCACAGATAAAAATTGATTATTGGATAATTTATCCGTAACCTCAAACACCAAGATGGCCGTCCTTCCCGCCTTCACGACACGTCTAGTACCGTCACACGATGACATCCAAGATCGTGTGTTCCACTTCCGGTACAGTTGTGCCAAGGACATGTATGAGCGGGTATCGTCTGCTACAACTCGGAGGAACACTGGATGGCGCAACCTGACTTATGGAGAACCCCAAATGTACCGTCATGAGGACCCAGATGCCATGTGCGCCTTTCTTGCACGTCAAGAGGACCAGGACACTTCTTCCATTGCATGGAAAATCGACCTGGAAGGTTAAAAATATATATAAGACTAACGTCATATTTCGTTCACTTGTCACAAACGGATACATGAACACTCGACATTTCGTCTCAAGACTTCACCGTTAGGATTTTGGATCACAACGGTTGTTTGGAATGTTGGAATCTCGTATATGTTGTAGAGTCCGACAGAATTAGGCATATTAGGCATCATGTGTAACTCTGTATACTGACTCTACAGACCATCGCTCATGTTGTACGAGTGAAAGTGTCTGTCCTCCGTTCAATCAGTTAGTTTTAACAATGTGCATTAACTGTAAACATCTACAACCCCAAAGGAGGTTTCTAGGATGAAACTAGAGTGGCGTCTTCAATGGTTGCAGTGCTTTCTAAAAATGGGCTCATTCTGCTTTAGCCTTGTTCAAGTGCACTATAAATTAATGTTGAAAGCTGATGATAAAAAAAATGTTATTTGTGTCACCAGATTCCACGTTTCCTTTCTTTCACTCATCTCATTGTCTTCAGGAACCGGTGTCCATGGCAAAAGTCTTGAACTTCGAGCTGTGAGTCACGCCACAGGTGACGCCAAAGTAACGTGGAAGGTCGTCTGCGGTGACAAGTCCCAGACATTAGACGGTATAGAGGGATTTCTCATTGGTTTCATGGTCATAATAAGTGTGTCAATTTAGTTAAGCTAATCCGAGTTGTCCATGGCTCTTTCATGACTTGTGGGCTACCTATTTGATTTCATATTTTCCAGCTGCTGACTTGCTCTCAACGTTCACCGTGGACGTCCAGGGGTACAGCAGTATCACAATCATTGCCGAAATACACGGGGGCACGTGGAATGACGCTCACCTGTTCAAGCAGTCATTTGTAGATACTGATACGTACCCCTTTGAAGCCAAACTGCTTATGGTGGGTGGAGTAAACTGCAGTTTAACATAATTTCAAATTCACCGACTTGTCGTTTAGATATGCATGCTGTTTGAGAGTGAGTGAGTGAGTGAGTGAGTGAGCGTGCTTCTTTCAGACGCTTCTGCAATATTGCAGCTATTCGCGGCCGGTATGCTGTAATACAGGAACATCCATGCATAGCAAAGACCTTCAACCCACCCCCAACCTCCTTAGAGCTACATCCACGATAATGTTGGTCAACAAACATGTCTCCGAATCAAAGGTGACGTTTAACAGACATCTGTAACACTCAATAAACGTGTTCCATTCTACATGAGTCTGCGTGGAAAGTACAGTTGGGAATACCTGTTGATTCCTGGAGATAGCAGTTGGCGGGTAGTAGAGTCACCTTTCTCTCTAGTTTCTGTTTTCGGTGTTCTAATTTGATTAAATATAAATGACTGTTCATACTACAAGGGCAGCAATTGCATAGATGATGCATCCAGCGTCTGGCCAGTATTGTGATTTTAGATGACACACACTGTGCTCTTTTTCACAAGAACCTTATCAAAACGTTTACTCTGTACAGTTTGGAAAGCCGTGTCTACGTATTGGGATGGATACCGGATTCGTCCACTTAAGTCTGTTTGGTCTGTAGGCCTACACCAGCGCTCGTGTTGCGTCAAAATAACGTCTACGATCTTTTCCTCGTGCACTCCACTGATATATTCAACTGCCGTAAAACGTACACTGCATTTTCCAGACCTAAGTGTGGTATTTTGTATGTACCTTCATGTTTTCCAGAACTTCCTCTGGCACATCAATATTCTGTCCCGCGTTTTCCACAATTCCGTAGGACACTCCTTGGTCTGCCCAGTGTTTTCCAGAACTGGCTTTGACCAGGGATAATCTACAACTCTGTATATAGTCTCCCTGCTTTGGCATTCTTTATTCTGGTCGGTGTTTCCAGAAAGCCTTATGACATTCTTTTTTCTACTTCGTGTTTTCCAGGACTCCGCCTACACAATGGTGTACCGTCTGACCACCCTCGAGAAAAAGATGCAACTCTTCCAGCTCCGTTACTTTTGTGACCAAGACACCTATCACCGGAAGTCGTCTGGTACGGACATAAAGGGTCTGCTGAATGGACTGTACCAGAGCGAGGGAGCACAGCGGGAGGTGGATGAGGGAATGGTGTTCTGGGCCCGAAAAGAAGATCGAAATGAGGCGGTATATAGGTGGAAGATTGATCTGACAGGCAGGTGAAACATTTCAGACCCACGATGACGCCCTGTATCAGTGGCTGAGTGACTTTCCTCGTCGTTTGGGTACTTTATTCACAAGGGACAAGAGAGCGATACCTGCGTCTTAATTGTCTTCTTGATGTCGGGATTGGAAGTATACTGAACTGCAAAAGAAACGCAACTGTCTTTCTTGTCAAGTTTTTAAATAGAAGACACACACATTAACGCTTATTTTCATGAGATTTCATTTTTTAAAACTTGCGTTTCTCTTGCTGTTCAGTATATTAACCTATCATTCAGTTTGGACTGTTGGGGATTCAATGTCTGAAGCACATTTTGTCTTTTTAACAGACGAATATAAACATGGGCTAGTTCAGAAAAGCAATGCATTTTCAATACATGTTTGTGAGCACATCTCTTCAGGATTTTAAAAGTGTCTCTCACATGTTGTGGGTGTTCATGCACGGCGAGTACCCGCAGCAACATTGCTGGAACATTGCTAAAGTAGAGTAAAACATACCCATGCACAGGGCACAATTTGGATGTTCAGGTGGTTTTGAGATTATAAAGCGAGCTGCTTGTTTGTCAGAGACTATATATTGATACAAACTGAACCAAATGAAATCTAGTCAA
Organism: Haliotis asinina; assembly: GCF_037392515.1. Lineage (NCBI taxonomy): Eukaryota > Metazoa > Mollusca > Gastropoda > Lepetellida > Haliotidae > Haliotis > Haliotis asinina. Next base: position 82,416,150 of record NC_090282.1, read on the forward strand.
TTCATTAATACATCTTTACTTGATTAACATGCATTTTATAGATTCGGGGATGTGTGTACAGAAGATGGCTCTCATGGCTAAATGCAAGAAATATGGAGATGCTCAAGTTGTTTGGAAAATCAATGCTGATGACAAATCTGTCACACACCAAGGTAGGAAATAGTGATTAACACAGAGGGAATGTTTGTGGTGAACACAGATCCCAAATTTATCTGATTTCATAGTTACTATTTCCGTTTTATTTCATAGAAATGCTGGACAATGTCATTATTGTCTACTGATCTAATTTATTTATTGCTCTGGCCTAGGTGAATATTTGTACAAGACCCGCTCCATCAACATGAAAAGAAGCCAGGTGATAGTCCTGGAAGCCACAGTCAGTGGGGGTTCTGGCACCACTTCCTGGAGGCAGGCCCAGCTGTTCCGCCAGAAGGTCGGGGCCAAGGAACGTGTGTTTGACTGTAAGCTCTACTTGTTGAAGGACAAGGAAGACGAGGAGGAATGAAAGCATAGCAGCGAAACCACTTGGAACATTGTTTTATTATCTATTTCCTGATGCTTTATACTTCTGTCACATGTGGACTCGCACACACAATGTTCCTTGGACTGTTGGGCAGCCATTTTTTAACCCTTCACAATTTGGCTACACATGACTTAGCTTATTGTGGAAAACTGTCTCCTTGGGTGCACTCACAAAGTTCCTATTTTCATGAGCTGCCCAGCTATGAATGAAAATGTTAACCTGGCAATGACTAAGTTTGCTTTTACTTTACTGTGTTTTAAGTAATATTCCTGTAATTTTCGCCATAAATAGGCTTCAGATGGTGTACCCATGTGAAAAAATGAATGTAGACCTTTGCGAGACAAACAGGCACTTTATACACTATCAGCTGAGCTATATATGCATAACATGTATGCCGTGGCTACACATCCTTCTTGCTCTTAGTTGAAAACTAGCTGCAATAAAGTCCTGAAAGTAGGCTTGTCTGAATGGTTTCTTCACTCAAGTGATAACCTTTGGGGGTCCAATTTGTGACCAATCTGTGTTACAATTTCCTTACATTTATTGATGCTATGTCATTGCACATGCTTGGGAGCTGAAAGCCAGTCATAGATGGGGATGTTGTAAGGAGACACGAGAAAATCCAAACTTCAGTTAGAAATTGTGGTTAAATTTTCTGTTAAGTCTAAAATTTTCTTTAATTTATGATTTGAATGTCAGGCCTTCTTTTCTTCCATTTGTTTATGTGACTTACTGGCAATGGGCACAATACTGCCCACTCAATAAAACCCTCCTCATGTGAATGGAGCAATGAACCAGATGTCCCTATATGATCACTCTCTGTAAACAACTACAGACAAGAACAAACAGCTCACAAAATGAAACCAAAGTCAAGATTTCAGGGATTCTGAGACTGAACACATTGCAGGATTCCCAGTTATTTCAAACACTGAAATAAAATGGCACTTTCATGGTTGACTTGTCATTTATTGCCATATCTACAAAAGTGGTGATATTTACAATGTATTGTATGTACAGCTGTGATGTGATGTGATCATGGCCGCCCGAACTTCTCCTCCAGCATCTTGGCCCAGGCAGTCAAGCCCCTCTCAGACCCTGCTGGCTGTGGAAGAAACACGATTTTGGTCAGTCTTGGGGGCAGGCACCACACCTTCCTTACTATTTATATGAATATTCAAATTCACAACATGGGTGCCATGCCCCCACCTTGACAATACGCTAGGTGAAACTCTCATTCTTTACAGCAGTGTTGTAGTACAGAGGTCAACATGAGACTACAGGTGTAAGAGGCTTCTAGCAAAGTTCTGCAAAAACGGCAGCCATTGAGATCGTTATTAATGTATATTAGTGAAAATGATATCCTGTTGTATCTTATGGATGCAGCATGTTTAAAGGACCCAGTTCTAAGTTTTTAAACTACAAAAAGAAAATTGACATGATACTGAGAACTGAGGATTTCTTAATTCATTCACCTGCAAGTCTTTTAGGTCTGTACCCGAATGTCCCTTGATGTCAGTCAGAGTTACCTCCCCTGACAGGGGATACCCCGATGGTATGATGAGTGTACAGACAATGCTCCCTCCGCGCCCGACCATCACTCGCAAAATATTATCCTCTTGTATCCAGTCAATAGCATACCTGCAGATGGAAACAAATACTGAGTAGCTGCCTCACAGACTAATGCCAGTACCAACTGAATCTTAACAAGGGATCAAAACAAGACTTGCACAAAGGAAACAGGCTTTCTATTTCATGTAAAGTGGATTGATAATGAGGGTAAATCAATAAAATCAATGCCGACCAGCCTGTCGCATGCACATCCCACATTTCTCCTATTAGACACCTGTCTAGTATATAGTACAGGCCCAGCATCTATTCTCTTAATGTTGAAATAAATTACTAATACTCTACAGTTATGCAAAGGAAACTGTCATTGTTAATCACCATCATATCTACAGTACTTGAATCCTGGCTTCTACTTTCTATGACAGAGCTTACAAGTCGAGGCTGTTGTCTAACAGAGGAAATATCACACGTTTGGAGTAAAGTGTCATTAGGTAACATGAGCCTATTCTTGCTTAGGGGGCAGCTAGTGGTCATGGCGTCACATTACTGGTGTCCCCTGCTGTGATGCTGCTGGAATATTGCTAAAATCAGTGTAAAACTCCCTCACTCACTGTTCTTTTTTGGAATCATACAGAAATGTTTATGATCCAGTTGTATCACCTGTGTCGTAGTTGGGACACCTCTGTCAGTAATGGTTGGTGGGACAGCCATCGTGACTTGAGCTTTGTGACAAGTGCTGGCACATCATTATGGGCAACAGCCTCATGTAGCAGCTCCGACACATCAATCGAGTCAACATTCACCTGCAACATGGCATTCATTAGTGTTACACCTTGACGTCCAGGAGCATGTCCTTAATTACACTACCGTACTGAACACAATTTAAACACTGGCAGAATATGGTCCCATGCATAGTGCATGGATTATAAGTGAGGTAAAGTTATGTTTGTCACAGCGAGATGTGGGATAAGACCCTGATTTGCAGTTTGACAACTGATAGTTACAAGAGTTTTCATCCTACACCCTTTTTCCCACACCAAAGCAAACGTGTTCCCTCTTTGGGCAAAGTACCTTGTACTACGTCATGTGTTCCCTCTTTGGGCAAAGTACCTTGTACTACGTTATGTGCTCCCTCTTTGGGCAAGGTACTTTGTACTACGTTATGTGTTCCCTCTTTGGGCAAGGTACTTTGTACTACGTCATGTGTTCCCTCTTTGGGCAAAGTACCTTGTACTACGTTATGTGCTCCCTCTTTGGGCAAGGTACTTTGTACTACGTCATGTGTTCCCTCTTTGGGCAAAGTACTTTGTACTACGTTATGTGTTCCCTCTTTGGGCAAAGTACTTTGTACTACGTTATGTGTTCCCTCTTTGGGCAAAGTACTTTGTACTACGTTATGTGTTCCCTCTTTGGGCAAAGTACCTTGTACTACGTTATGTGCTCCCTCTTTGGGCAAGGTACTTTGTACTACGTCATGTGTTCCCTCTTTGGGCAAGGTACTTTGTACTACGTTATGTGCTCCCTCTTTGGGCAAGGTACTTTGTACTACGTTATGTGCTCCCTCTTTGGGCAAGGTACTTTGTACTACGTTATGTGCTCCCTCTTTGGGCAAGGTACTTTGTACTACGTCATGTGTTCCCTCTTTGGGCAAGGTACTTTGTACTACGTTATGTGCTCCCTCTTTGGGCAAGGTACTTTGTACTACATCATGTGTTCCCTCTTTGGGCAAAGTACCTTGTACTACGTTATGTGCTCCCTCTTTGGGCAAGGTACTTTGTACTACGTCATGTGTTCCCTCTTTGGGCAAGGTACTTTGTACTACGTTATGTGCTCCCTCTTTGGGCAAGGTACTTTGTACTACGTTATGTGCTCCCTCTTTGGGCAAGGTACTTTGTACTACATCGTGTGTTCCCTCTTTGGGCAAAGTACTTTGTACTACGTTATGTGCTCCCTCTTTTGCAAAGTACTTTGTACTACGTTATGTGCTCCCTCTTTGGGCAAAGTACTTTGTACTACGTTATGTGCTCCCTCTTTGGGCAAGGTACTTTGTACTATGTCTTTGTCCATCCAGCAATGAATGGATACCATGTTGAATGAAATGGTAATGTCACTGTAACCCCACCAGGGAACTAGAGTTGTCTATGTAAGTCTAACAGAACATGATCTGGCCCCTACCTCTGCAGACTTCAGCACTAGGTCGCCCATGTTGTTTTCTGAGTACTCTAGGGACAGAGCCAGCTGCACACCATCAGCCCCTGCTCGCGGAAACTCCACCCGCACACCACACCAGCTCAGGGGGATCACCGTCAGCCCACTTACTGACTCCATCTTGCCCACAAGCTCCTCCAGACTGCAACACACAGTGACAGTAGGCCTGGGTGTCCCATTTTAAATGTCACACACAAGGACCAATGGATGAAGTAATATCATGGCATGATAACTTATGTTCAGCAAGTTCATACTAAGCAAACTCCCAGGGATGTATATTCAATTTCTGCACCATAGTGAAAAGTGGTGATATTGAATCTCACAGCCTGACTTAACTCTAAATATATCAAACGCATTGCTTCAATCATAACATTTCTCACTTGATCTGAATACTGTTGCATTATGTCTTTCTTATTAATCTTTGTCACATTCTACTGACTGTTTAACAAGCTGTGACATGACATTTTTCTTCCTCTTCTGCTCTTCAGTGATTTGCTTCAGCCTGTTTGTGTTCAGTGAGACCGTCTGCTCCATTGCCTTGATGGTTGGCTGCATCAGCCGCAGTTCAGAGGTCACTTGATCTATTGCTTCATCACACTTCAAGATAGCAGACTCCACAGCCTCGATCTTTTTTGACTGGTTAGAATCAAGGAAAACATTTCAGATGTTTTTGCAAGATACTGATAACAAAGTTCATTTAAGTTTAATCTTGTTATGTTATGGTTTGTAAAATGCATAAAAACATGAGTGAGTGAGCTGAGGAACGTTGGATACTTTATGCAACTTCTTTATCAGACAGCTGTGACACCTGTGCCCTCAGTAGCATATGATCATGAGAACAGAAGTTCCTATACCAGATTGTTGATCATTCTTAGTACCATACGATCATGATAACGGGAGTAACAAAACCAGACTGTTCATAATTCTTAGTGCCATATGATCATGATAGCGGGAGTAACAAAACCAGACTGTTCATCATTCTTAGTGCCATACGATCATGATAACGGGAGTAACAAAACCAGACTGTTCATCATTCTTAGTGTCATATGATCATGATAACGGAAGTACCCATACCAGACTGTTCATTTCTCCCAGTGCCCCCTGATCATGATAACTGAAGTACCCATACCAGATTGTTGATCATTTCTGGACCAGTGCTACCCTCCTGTGTCTCTGAAGCCAGCTGTGTCGTGGAACTCTTGGTCCGCCGCTGTTCCAGCTTCACTTTCTATTAACAGCATTACATGAATGGCAAGAAAAGGGATACAATGTTGACATTCATCAATTCTTTGGAACTTGAGATTTGTTCACCACTCTTTAACAATTCTACTGATAGTAGACTTCTCGTAACAGATCATAAATTAACTTAGTCTCCATGCAGAGAGAACAAGTAAAACGAAAGCATGTGCCATACTCCATGTGGTGCTGAATGGGTAAAACTATCTCTGAAGAACAGAGATGTCTTGTGATTAGGGTGATTATGTCAATAAATTGAAGCACTGACAGACAGATTGCAATATAGGAGTTGTAAGTTTGTCTGTCATACCTTCTCTTCGAGCTCTTGCTTCCTCTCCTCTAACAACTGTTGTTTCTGAGTCAACAAGCAGAATCCTACAAGAGAGAGACAGTGGTTGATCAATGTTCTGAGCAATTGATGGTGCTAGTAAGTGTGGTCTCATGTCACTTTTGTAGGCTTCACCTGACCTAATCAGTGTATTTGTATGTGAACACTTGGCATACATGAGATATATGTATTTTCAAGCCTTGGACAAAATGCCCTTGACTCATGCTTTAGACATGTGGGCTAGAACATTTCAGTTGCATTGGTACTGATAACATATGCAGAAATGATCTAAAAATCCTGAAATTCTACAGATGCTTCACAAACTTTAAACTACAGCCAAGCTGATTGAACTTATGAGTTTCCACTCCTGTGTTTACAGAAGGAACCATAGAAACTTCCTGGATAAACATCACCACTATGTAATTGGAGACTACATTTCAGTGACATGCAGCTTGTGGAGTAGGGACTTGATGACAATATAACCATAAGTGATGACACATATATGGTGTCAGTTACCTTCCTCGGCAGACTCGCACAGAGATTGAATGGCTGTCTTGACATCTTTTATTTCTCTCTTCACTTCCTGAAGCTCTGATGATGCTTCCTCTAACTCGGCATCTGTAATGTGAGTGAGTGTGTGAGTGAGTTAGAGAGGAAGTGTATAGTTTTGCACGGCTTTTAGCAATATTGCATGAATATCATAGTGGGGACACCAGTAATGTGCTTCACACATTGTACCCATGTGGGGAACTGTGACCAGAGAACGCCTTAACCACAACATGGCATATCAAGAGAAGAATTATGAGAGAATATGATGATTAGGGAGAACTTCTATCAAACACTAGTCAGAGACTATAGATCACAACTGTGACACATCACACAACATTACCTGCTTGCTCTGTGGTCAGCCATTTGCTGGGGTCCATGTAAAGGCTCTTGAGGAACTGCTTCTTAGCATTCACAAAGAAGTAATTTGTTTTCACAAACATCTTGCGCTGTCAGACAGAAGAAACAGCATTGCGTTAATACAAGTGATGAACATGGTATGGATGTATTTAAAATCAAGAGTTTGACAAGGTATTTGATGTTAAAGATGATGATGAAATACACATGTGATGTGTGCCTCTGACCATATTTAGTCTGTTTACATGTTTTCAGTATTTTGCGCATATTGTAGTTTGATTACAGCTACCTTGATCAGAGTGTGGGTAATATGATATGTTTACAAAATCACTCTCTGACTAATATACATCAGCATTTATTTCAATGATTTTTACCACAATACTTGCATTGTAGTATCCTCTTACTTAGTCTTAGGATCATAGCATAAATAAAAGGAAAATATAGTTTTGATCACATAAGCCTATTGATAACACAGCTACACAAAATATGGCATTTAGTGTAACAGAGGTATTAGCTATTAGTAACATGATTGACTGATTGTTGTTTAACGCAGCACTCCGCAATATTCCAGCTATGTGGCTGCGGTCTGTAAATAATCGAGTCTGGACAATCCAGTGATCAGCAGCCTCAACTCCGATCTATGCAATGAGAATACAATGACAAGCATGACAACCCAATCTCATCAGTTGTGTCTGATAACAAACATGGGTAGTTACAGAACAATTCTAACCCGAAGTTTCATGAACAATACATACCTGCTGTACCAACTCCATCTGTGCATAAAGACTGGAATCAAAGTTTTCCTTTATCTTCATTATTTCCAAAACTTCAGACTCCATCTTATCTTGATAAATACCTGACAAAAGCAGGAAAATAATTAATATTGCCCATCAATATCCTTGTCAATAGTTATAAGACACAGCACTTCACTGACTGACAACATGATTTTTCTACTGTACATTTGACCCAGTGATGCTCGTCATGGTAATCATGTAGACAGTTGTTAACCAAACAGTAGATCAGTGTTGCATGATACTGGACAGGTTCCTGTTTTGCATCTGGTAGATTGACCTATTCTAGAATATTCATATGCCATTTTATTCATAACATTTGTTCATAAATCCATAGAAACAAGAGGTTATGAAATTACTTTCACTGATTGATGGTGATTATTTCATCCCAAAATGCTATTGAAGTGTTATCGTAAGGTGGAAATATTCTACGTAAAATGATGGGGATACGGGAGTAACTCTTTCTGTAGTTTTGGCTCTTGATTCGGGTAGAGATGGGGTACGGGAAGAACTCTTACCACAACAACTAATTTCAAAACAAAAAAAAACCCCAAAAAAACAAAAAGAAAAAACTGGCATCAAGATATATTCCGTAAATATAGCCTTAGCACTATCAGTTTATCACTTTTCCTGTTTATGCAGAGCTGAGCCCCGTCAGTGACAGGATTTATCACCTTGATGCCTGTTTTTCGTTACAAGCCAGTGTTTCAGTCAAATCAAAACAACCGATTATGTTAAAACGGATCACTAATTTAAAACACTCTTCCATTTCTTTGTGTCATTTGGTAGATTGAGAACAAATTATTACAGCAGCAAGTCACTCCGTTTCTGATAAATGTTCTCACTACGGACTGCAAAGATTTTGAAGTTTGGATATGGCGCTCATCTGAATCACTTCCGGTGTTCCTCGAGTTGAATGTCGATAAAAATTGTTAAATAAAGGTTCAGAAAATAAAGACAAAATGTACATAGGCAATACACCGTAAGATGGATAGTAATTAGTTGTTTAGTTTCACAGCAACATATTATATCTTATTAGGCTGAAATAAAAAAAACACATCATATGTATATTTATGGTTTAGTACTATAACAACTTCCTGTACAATGGCGGCTTCCATGAAAACTGATAAACAACAAATGTTGCAACGTCTGTGTTTCGTATACGGTTGATGACATTTAACAAAACTTATCATGACAACAAGCGACGATCTGAGTGATTCCGATTCTTCTCTGTCAAAAGATAGGTCTTCTTCTAGTCATAAAAAGAAACGTAAACATAGAAAACTCAAAAAGTCAAAACATAAACACCACGAATGTCACAAATCCAGGGTAAGGGAGCGTAGTCCGGAGTACCAACATCATCATGTATCTCATTCAAAGCATGAATATTCAGATTACAATAAGAGGCATCACGACATCAGCAGACACAGAGATGGGGCTGGCAACACTAGCAGTGTACATAGTGCGAGAGATGCCAACGATAGCCGTAGACATAAGCATCAGGAAAAGCCGTCAAAACGTAGGCTAAGCGCTATGGAACATGACCAGGCACGGGACATTTCTCCCAACAAATTCACTGATGTAAAAGAAGACTATGAAACAAAGTTTAAGGACAAAAAGCGTCAAGGAGAAAAGGCTTCGTTCGATTCAGATTCCGAAGAGGAACACCTGGACTTGGACTTTGATTTCACTCAGCATAAGCCATCGTTGAACAGAATATTTTTCAGAGATCAGGACTTCATAAGGAGGTAAATACTGAATTTACTGTGAAACATCCTAACTGTCCTTAATATAAGTTTGCAGCACATTTCAAGGTTTTATTGCTTATTTGTTTAACATGGCATAACTGATATTCATGTATATGACAGCAGCCTGTAAATACCCGATTTTGCACAAGACCTTTGTTACTTATATTAAATGAAGTCAACATGTTTGTTTATTTGTCTGTTTGAGGAACAGGTGAACTGAACACATGCTCTAAAGTCTGTGTTTGCTAAGACATTCTCTATATTCAAGTTGTTTTATAGCCTGAACATAGACTTATCCTGTGTTAAGAATATTCAAGTAGAACATTAAATTACAAAATGACATTGCAGAAATTGTGCACATTAGTTTTGAAATTTGATGAAAGAATCCAAATTATTCTCAATATTCTTGTGAACCTATTTGTAGTAAAAGTATGTGCTTATTTCATGTTGTGTTGCAACTTCATGCCACAAGCCCTCATGTTATATCAAGGATTAAAGATTTTTTTTAAAAATATACAATTTTGAGATGACCCCTAGCTTGAAACGCTTCACAGTACTATCTAGACAAAGCCGGACACTTTGGTGTACTCCACCCGCCTGCTTTGCCGATCACTATGCTACCATCACATGCAATCGATTATAACTTCATCAAAATGTGTTTTCATTCGGCTTGTAGAAATAACAATAAAGAACTGGTAGGTGTCATGAGTGGTGATCGATAGGACAATCACCCATGATTATGTTTAGATGAAGTTTTAATCGATTGTGTGCAATGGTAGCATAGCGATCGGCAAAGCAGGCAGGTGGGGTACACCGACCCAGATAGCATTCTTAGTTGGCCCAAACTGGGGAAGCGTCTGGCCTTGTCTATATATATATTGTACTATGAAGTGTAAGAAGTCGGGGGTCATCTCAAAATTTTTATATTTTTAAAATAAATCAATTTTCTCTTTGCATGTCATTTCATGGACTGTGCTTTTTGACGTAACTGGTATGGAAGCAAGGCATGATTGTGATGGAAAAGGTTATGACCCTCTTGTGGCATCTTTCCTCTCATCCCTTTTGTTTGATTTCAGAGGAACCAAACAGTATGATGACTTTTGGGCATTCCTAGTTAAATATCAAGAGTTTCAACGGAAGAAAGCAGCCAAAAAACAGAGTATGTATCAATATCATGATTTAGAAAGAAGTGTTTAGATTGGTTGAGAAAGCATGTTAAAGGTCATGGAATCATCCAGTGGATTACACATGTTTAGATTGTTAGCTTGGTCATGTGGACAATTCTCTGACCTAGATGAGAGGGTCTGGAGTTCAAATCCCAGCACAGGTCTCTGGAAGTTTATGGCAGCTATAGTTACATGCCTCAGGGAAAAAGAAAAACACAAAATGCCAGATGAGACTCCATTCCTAAGAGTGATCAGAGGACAACAGAAGACTTTATTCATTGCTAAAGAATGGATGTGGAAGTAAGTATCGAATGTGACGTACTTACTGGTAACCACAATACTGGTAACCATTTTGTAAGCCTTAAGCATATGTGTTTTGTACTTATTTAAGAATCTTGGTGTAGTAAGGGTTTCAATTTCAGGTACAAGTAAACCATCTTCGAGACTGGAAGATGAGGGGAGACTCGGTCTTCCACAAACATATGACAACCGTTATCGCATCAATTTGTCACTGGTGAGCAAGGACATGGAACTGTTCCTCAAGAAGGGGAGACTTGTTGGTGAGTATCAGTGGAAGCTGTACAGAGCTTGACAAACTTCCTGGTCCATTGTACAAATAGTGGCATTAATTTGTGCAGTTATTGAATCAAATGGGATAGACTTGACTTGTAAAAGTCACTTTTCTGTTTTCCTTAAAACTGAATAAAGGCTAAAGGTTGGGTGTAATTCTCTGCTTGTTTGTATCACATCCTGAAATAGAGGTTTCTGGTTCATATGTTTACTTGTCACTGAAATGTATAGTGTCTCAATCAAAAGTCAAATGTCATATATATGAAATGTGATCTTACATCACCAAGGTTAAACCAATAACTTAAACTCTGTGAACACCTCTTATGGTGGTACCATTTATGGATGAAAGGAATGGCCTGACCCATTTGATAATAAACATTAGGGTTGAGGGATGTGTAGTGAAACGTAGAAATCAAGGCATGGTGTAACAATCACTGATTTCTAGTCCATGTGTGTGTATACTATGCTTCCTTGATGCCAGACTACGATGTGGGGCGAGACCTAACTCGAGAGAGAGTGACCAAGTTCAAGGGCATCCTGCTTCACTATCTCGACTTCCAACAGAAACAGAAGGTGGGGCAAGACGGAAAATGCGTACATTGGCTAGCATATATTTGTGTGGCATGTTTGTTTTGTTAAAATGTCTCTGAATGTACTTTTAGATGTGCCATGTTTTCTGCTGCATTATCTATTAATCTAAAGGACCGTTCATAATTTATGGCTAGGGATGGTGGGGATGATTGTAAGGAAGGGTCAGCCATTTTGTTCAGGGGAGTTAGGGGGTCATCAGTGTTCTATCGGCCAATAGCCGGTTTCATTGGGCTACTCACATGTACTTTTCAAACATTATGCCGTAAAATGTTTCTGTTCCAATCAACACCTTCAGAAAAGGGCTCAAAGACCTTTTCCTTTACATGTTCAATGATGTGTTTATCTTCTGAAGAGCCTTAGAGTGACCTAGAAGTAGTTCAAATAGGACACTATAGAAATGTGGCATATTATCATTAATATCAGGTGAATGCCAGGGAAATGTCACTCAGGTATTATGTGACTGAGTCCATTATTCTCCATTGGTGTGGATTGTTGCTTTCAGTGACTGATTTCCTGGTTCTGAGTTGTTTGTATGCAATCTGTCATGAATGTCAAATAATATTGTTTCTTAGGTGATTAACAAACACACACTTCCCTACTGTATTTTGTCAGTTTTCCAAGTTGAAGAAGATCCGTACAGACCAGGAGAATTTGCCCATTTTCCAGTACAAGACCATGATCTGTGGTATGGTGAAGCGCCACCAAGTGGTTGTTGTTGCCGGGGATACAGGATGTGGCAAGTCCACACAGGTTTGTAACATGGAGATAAGAACATGCAGATCAAAGCAAGGTTTGCAAGGGTACGTCTAAACATACATGAATTTGGTGAGGGTCAGTGGTTGTGTGCATGAACATACTTAAGTCTTGAGTCGGTCATAAATATCATTAACATCAATCTAGTATTTCTTATATTTTGGTCCATTAAACTAAATCTCCTATGAACTGAAACAAGGAGACAATGTTTCAAGCACCTGCTCATTTTCTACTGAGACACCAATGGAAGTATCCTTCAACTCTATCTTAGTATGGATGAGAGCTGTTATACTGACGACCTACAAAGCAGCATGACTGCGAGCTTCCAATCCATATAAAGTGAGAGCCTTGTCGTTGACATTTGCTCTACATGGAAACTGCTAGCTAACAACTATAATGGATGGCTGCTTTTGGAAATCAAATATGGTGTTTACCAACCACTGTCTACAGGACGTTGCCACAGAAGATGTCACTAACTAAATGGCCCACCAATTTGGGCCATTTGTTGTCACACAACAACTAATGGTTTTCTGACAGAATGGATGCTACATCGATAGGCATTTCGACTCATCAGTCAGACATTCGGATCTCTGCAAACAGACCTATTTGCCACAAGGCTTAACAAGCAGATACCAACATTCATGTCTCCAGTGCCTCATCTGTTAGCGTGGGCAGCAGACGCTCACAGCATCATGTGGGAAGGGCTGAACGCTTACACGTTCCCCCCTATAGTACTACTACCGAAAGTCATCTGAAACATAAAACAGGTGATGCTGATACAACTGATTTTGGTCGCACCTTATTGGCCAGTGAGAGATTCTTAGATTCATAAACACAACAACCTAGAGCTCATGGACAGATTTACTATGCAGCTTCTGGCAACTGGGCACTTGCAGTTGTGAATCATTTCCAAAGGGCTTACAGCACAACACATCGGCCATCTGCCCTTGATGTTTTCCTGGGTGCTGCAGAGTGAGGTTTGTCCTGTACTCGACCACTGGCCTGAAACCTGTCCCTCAGTCTGTGAGTGACAGAAGGAAACACCTGAAGACGATGAGCAGCACTGCTTCTGTCATGGGTGCTTAACGGTCTGCACTGTGACATGGTGAAAAATTTGTGAGGCTTCCACATTGTTTGTAGCTTCTTATAAAGGAAACGATGCCTCAAGCTATATGGGAAGTCTGTCTTCCATATGCACTAGACTGTTGTGTTTTAGCATTTGAATCAAGCATGGCACTGGTGTTGTTGTTTCTGTTTTTGACAATGTTTCATTTCACTCAAAGTCAATGAATATTGAATCAGTTGTTTCACAGCATGTTCTAACATGTCATTTAAAGAGTCCAATAAGCACACAGCAAGTTGCATTTACCATAGAATATATATGTCCTCACCATGTTTAAGTTTATACATGGCTATCAAAATTTAGAGTGTTCCCATACTTTCTGTTTGTAGTATATTTTGCATGTGCAAACTTAAGACTTGTGGTAGCTTGGTGGGTTGTATCTTGATTATTTGCCAAGTAATTGCACATGGAATTTGTTTCAGCTGAATGAATCTGATGTTACAAAATGTGCATATCATTGAGTACTATTGCGTGACGGTGGCCATGAGCTGTTTCTGATGATGGATTCTTGCTGAAAGCTGCACAAAGCCTTACTCCCTGTAGCACCAGTACTGAACCATTCATCTAGATCTGTGTGGTCAACTTTACACTGTTTTGTCTTTTTCCTGACATCTGATACGTCTGATACATGAATCTGATACATCTGATACATGAGTCTGATACATCTGATGCACATGTCTGATACATCTGATAACCTGATACGAGTCTGATGCATGAGTCTGATGCATGTGATGCATGATTCTGATACATCTGAAACATGAGTCTGATACACGTGTCTGATACATCTGATACATGAGTCTGATACATCTGATGCATGAGTCTGATACACGAGGTTGATACACGAGGTTGATACATGAGTCGGGTTCATAAGCCTGATACTTATGACACATGAATCTGGTAATTGAATCTGATACATGATACACAAGTCTGGTGCATGAGTTTGATACATGGGTCTGATACATCAGCCTGATACAAACGATACATGAGTCTGATACATGTGATACATAGGTCTGATACATGAACCTGATAATATGATACATGAGCCTGATGCATCTGATACATGAGTCTGATACAAGAGTCTGGTACATCTGATACATGAGTCTAATACATCTGATAGATACGTCTGATACAAGAGTCTGGTACATCTGATACATGAGTCTAATACATCTGATAGATACGTCTGATACATGAGAATCCTCACAGACATTTGCCTTGATAAGGACTTTTTTCATATACTCAACCATACCTGTCCTTGTAAAACAAGGTTTCATGAGTTTGGGAAATATCTCAGACATGAAGCACTTGTGACCTTTACACATCGAGTTGACATGCCACAATGTCAGAAATGTTGGTAAATGCAGCAGTAATACTCATGTCACTGTTATCTCAGGTACCTCAGTATCTTATGGAGGCAGGGTTTGAGAACATCGCCTGTACACAGCCAAGGAGAATTGCCTGTATCTCTCTATCCAAGCGAGTCAGCTATGAGACCCTCAATGAGTATGGCTCAGCCGTAGCCTTCCAGGTAACACTGACAGCCAAGAAACCACAACAGTCATACATTCCCAGCTGTCCTCCAATAAAATCCCAGTAGCAATACTCCAAAACTGGTATTCCAGTACTACTGATTTAGTATTTGGGGTTCTCTTGCAAGACAATCTCAATAGTGAACAGTGCTCCTGTAGTCAGCCTTAACTTCAACAGACTGCATTTCACAATATTAAAGAATTTCAGCATCTGCAAATCACAATGTAATACATGTACCAGATAGATCACAATCAAGATGACCTACATGTCATTTGTCGCAACTGTTTAGACTCATATGTCAAAACTACTATGGGTGATTGCTAAAGCTTTTTATTTCAAGCTATGGAAGTTACACAGATTGACCAACTGACGTATTAGTGTGATGGTATCAGATTATTAACAACAGTAATACAAGGTTAACTTATTGTGATGAAATATCGTGATTGTTAGAGATTTTCTAGATCTGTTTCAAAGAAATCTGCTGAGACTATGTTATTACCTGTAAGTTCATGCAAGTTGTTTAACTCCAGGTACGCTTTGAGAAAAGCAAAACAAGAGCTACCAAAATCCTCTTCCTGACAGAAGGTAAGGCGATATCAGATCTTTTTGTCTTTTTGGGGAACAAATACAATTGTGAAGTTGATTTCCTACACAATCTTGCAGCTTGTGTAGAAGTAGGATAAACAGTAATCACAGACTACAAGGTCCATATAGTGTTGAAGGCAACTTTCCCCAACAGATCTCCAGATAAGCTGCATATCTGCATGTAATACATTATAAAAAAGTTGAAATTTGCAAGTGAAATAAATGCCAGTGTATGAAAACACACTAAATATTTATGTTTTTGCTATGTCCATATAACAATGCATACCTGGTATTTACCCAGTACATAAAAATCATGGTGTGTATCCTATCAATTCAAGCCAATAGAAACAAACTTTTTCCATCTCCAAGTACAGGCCCCACTAAGTAATGGAAGGAATTACGGCAAATTTGAAGGAATTGCATCTCAAATGTAACAAACGCAGCTCACTCACTAAACATTTGCAGCGGTATTGGTAGTTTAGCAGTAATAACATAAACACAATGCCCCTTTCGGAAACAATGTTGGTATTACTTGGGGGGTCTGAAGTATAGGCGATTAAAAGAATCATTTTAAATGGCAAATAAGATGTGCAACACAGATAGAATACCAGTCATGGTTTGTTCATTCTTCACTGACTGGCCCATCTTTATACAGTGACCAATCAAACAGCTGTTTTCTCAATACACATCCTGTAAACAAGGCAAGATTCCACACGTTCAAAGTAAACTATCTAGGTTTTTTTAAACTACAGAAAACAACTTCATGAGAGAACTGATAGATTAATTAATAAGGAAGTGCTGTGTATCACAATGAGAATCAGTTGCCAGTAATATCTTAAATGAACCTGTAACATTAGCCATGCATGGTGTGGCAGTGAAATACCATAACAGGAATATTATTAGGAACAACTAAATGTTAAAGTGAAAACATGGCAGTTATATCATGTAATAGCACTTTTGGTATCTATTTTTACACCTGAAAAGTCGGGAGACTTACTTATATGTCTGTAAGTGTGATATAAACCTTCATCAAACAAATATCAGGAAAACATTTTTGACCCTGTGGCCAGCCAGGACTCTGACAATTGGTCCCCCCTGTAGTTTCTGCTAGACATGGGCCTACAGATCTGCAGTACAGATCTGATTGTACAGGGTATTTATTGCAGTACACACCACCTCAGCCTATGTTGTGTTTTCTCTTTCCAGGATTGTTGCTGAGACAGATGTCATCTGATCCTTACCTGAAACAGTATGATGTCATTGTGATTGATGAGGTAGAGTAGAGACTCCATGCGAAACTCCCCGTGTAGGGACATTGTAGGTGTTAATCATATGTTGTTGATTACAGGTATTTCAGTGGTCCTGATTCATTGACATTGACAAAATGTACTATGTAGGCATGCCCTGATCCTGCATAAGGAGTCAAATCTCAGATTATGAGACTTTCGACACCATACATGACCTTGTGGGTATCAACAGAGACCTGCATAGTTAGTACTAAAATACTTATGATGCAGGCATATCACTCACTCTGGTTGGTAGGCCAATCACTGGCTCTGGTGGGAGAGCTACAGATTTAAAGGGACACTGATGTGGAGTGATTAATGTTTCTCGCCAACGGTCTAGCTATGAGACCAAGCTGCAAGTTGGTCAGCACCTGCCCCCTCGACCATGAAGGACACGGGGACTGGGCTACTGTCCACATTGGAGAATTTCTTCACCCTAAACAGTGAGAAGGGTGGATACCTGTCACATCTGAAAATATACTTGGTATTCCTTGTCTGATTGTAATAGAGTGTCCCAGCCTGGATTGTATAGTGACTGATTCATTTTGATCCCATGTCTGTGTTTTCACAATGATAATTAACCATCTCATGTGAAAAGTATGATGTTTACAGGCACGTGGCAAGCAATTTGTTTTGTATAAGTCCGACTGATTGCAAAGCTTTATATTTAGATAGTGTTGAGCGTTGACCCACCTTTCATAGCAAAAACCATTTGTAATATTTGGTAGCTCTGCGCCTGGTCTACTATCTATGATAATTTAAACACACGTTTAATTTATTTGAATCTGTAAACTAATAACGACTTTGCTATTGGTAGAAAAATCTGAATAATTTCTATAAGTACACACCAAATGCTTATGTATTTCTGATATAACAATGACTTTCCATTGGTATCCTTAAAACATTTTTGGCCCATAAGTGTTTTCAGGCTGCATGTAATACAGCGATTACTTCTCCCATGCTGTAACCCATGTTAAACCTACACATGTTACTTGTTATTCATATGATAGTCAGTTAATGAATTTGTAACAAATATAATTAGTGGTAACACCACTCAGATTACTCGACAAAGGTTCACATTTAGCATTTCTCCTGTCTGGAGTAAATACTCAACATTATATGTTAAGGTCAACATTATATATTAAGGTCCACTGTTATCTTTCGCAGCGAATTTGTCAAAAGGCAGTGTCATGTGTGATACTAATCTATACTGACTACACCCTGTCATGAAATGCAAGTGTGAAACAACATCCTCCTTCAAAGAATTAACCGCCAATCCGTTGATTGATTGATTATTCATTATTGGCTAACTAAATTATTTAGAATGACAGACATAATACAGTTAGTTGCCAGGCGTGCTGTCGTGGGTGACCAATGATACTATACACCAATGTAAAGAACCTGAAACGATGTATCAGTTTTTCGAATATTAGACTGTTAAAAGACACATGACATAGAGCAGGATTATTTACCAGCTGCAGATGAATGGTATATCATTCTTTTATATGGATATTGATGGATACATTCCTGAACAAGGTAACAGCCTGACATTGTTGCTGTACATTTAGTCTGTTTTAGATATAATATTTGCATTTTGTTTTAATTTATTTGTCGTAGCATTCATCAGAATCTGTAGCACAGACAACATACAACACTAGGTCATGCACAGGGTGTGTTTGAAATATGATTCAAGCTATCAATCTATGCAATGTTTAGATATTACAGTCATGTTGTAAATTCAGTA
Source organism: Haliotis asinina (assembly GCF_037392515.1). Lineage (NCBI taxonomy): Eukaryota > Metazoa > Mollusca > Gastropoda > Lepetellida > Haliotidae > Haliotis > Haliotis asinina. The sequence continues at coordinate 82,434,798 of NC_090282.1, forward strand.
TAAGTATAAGGAGATTGTGTACCTTTTTATTAACTTTCAAAATGCATACAAATTTAATAATAAACTAAATAGGGTGATAAGACAAAATATGAAGATGTACAATGAAGTTAGTTTTCAGTCCTAACAGTTTTTCACCATTGGCAAATGATTAAACTTCGAAGTGTTTCATTTGTTTTCATAATAATGAAGTAAATATTACTTAATCGTTGTTGATTAGTCTATACTTGAATTATCAATTGCGCATATGGGTGGCACAGCAGAGGTCACGAATCAGTGACAAATTCTTGGAGATCATCCAGGTACTCACGGGAGAAAAACAATAACAAAAGGTAACAACCAGTGTATGGAAATTGCTCTGCACTAGTGCCCCTTTAAACTTTATTCCCTGTCCGTTATGTGATAGATAGGTATGAGCTAGACTGTATCTTTAAATGTTGTTTGAAATGAGGTGAGTGTAACTGCTGGTGTCTGTAGGTTCATGAACGCCACATCTTCACTGACTTCCTGTTGGGTGTGCTGAAGTGCATGCTCAAGAAGAGGGAGGACCTCAAACTGGTGCTCATGTCTGCCACCATCAACATTGAGCTCTTCAGCGGGTACTTCGAGAACGCCCCAGTCATCCGGGTGAGGCAACTATGGCCTACTGCATTTCAGTAATGCTCTTGAAGCCATGTTCACGATAACTGTCTTGCATGAATAATTTCTGTCCACATTAATAAGAAAAGGGGGTTTAAATATATAACAATTAAAACAAGGTCAATAACAAGTGACTGTTGTACTCTTGTCATGAACATGACAGATATACTTAATTGAAAGACATACCGAAAATTACCATGTATAAGCTGAATTTTGAGGACAAAAAAAAAGCAGTCGATGGGGTTTGACCTGTCTATAAGACATAATTTCACGAAAGTGTTTTCCATATCGTCAGTGTCAGATCAGAACGATGTTGCATGTTCGCAGTACCCTTGTCTGGAACAGCACTTGAAGTTTACGACAATTATAGACAAAAGAATTCCTACAAACTATTTGTTAAAATTGATATATCAATGTATGCTTATCAGGTAAGGAAGACAATGTGTTACAGGTTCCTGGACGTCTTCATCCTATTGAGTTAGAATATCAGCCAATCAAACGTGATGAGATGACAAGTCGAGGTGAAAAGTTGGATCCGACTCCGTACCTCCGTATAATGCAGACAATTGACCACCGGGTGAGTAGAATGTGGATCCAACCAACCTTCTCCTCAACCTCATCCATCACCTCCTTACTTCCTGTGTTGTTGGAGTCAAGTCAGCACCTTGTGAATTGATATGATGTGTTTCAAAACAATAGGTTTCAGACCTATGGCCTAGATATACATGCTGGTTAAATTTCAAAATCTTAATCTTAATGAGTTTTTTTCTGTAAAACCACAATAACCAGTTATCTGGAACTTAGCTTGCAAATAATTTCAAAAAGGTAAATGCAGTTTCTTCTTATAAGCCAAAACACAATAAGAGCCAAATGTTCTGGGGGACTGAAAACTGGCTGACAGCGCTTCCTCTCCCACCCTTCCCGTGACGGTATTTTTACATGTCGTGTCCTGGTTGCAGTACCCAGCCACTGAGCGAGGTGATCTGCTGATATTTCTGAGTGGGATGACAGAGATTATGACTATTGTGGAGGCAGCCAATCAGTATGCTCAGCAGACCAAGAGATGGATCATCCTTCCCCTCCATAGTGCCCTGTCAGTCCAGGAACAGGACAAGGTGAGCATGCTGAAGGAGAAACTCACTCTGGGCCTGTGGCTCAGAAGGCATATGTAGGTGACTCTGGTAATAGTTGTACAACTGTATGCAGGTTATATACATAGTGGAGAGAATACGTTTCTTGCTTAGAAGGCATTATTGCAGTCTTCTTTGGCATCAGGAAATGTCTGTTCGGATTTGTTAGATTTCACAGGATAATACTGATCGTTGTCCTATGTTATGGAGTGGTTATTGTTACTTGCTGTGACATAAAAACAATGTGGATTGTCACCACTGCCAATGTGGATTGTTGCCACTGGTTATTGTGACCTGCTGTGATACAACTGAAATATATATTGGACTGTTTCATGCAACACTTACTGTTCCAGGCAGGCCATATGTTGGTTGAGTGAGTGAGTTAAGATTTTAAGTCACATCCGCAATATTGCAGCCATATCGTGACTAACCCATATGTTGGACAAGCACTGATGACAAAGTACTTGCTAAAGTTGCTGATTTTCAGAATAGTAGAAATATTCACAGTGTGTTTTTTTGTTTTTTTGTATCAGGTATTTGACATCTCTCCTGAGGGTGTGAGAAAGTGCATTGTGTCTACGAACATTGCAGAGACGTCAGTGACTATTGATGGTGTACGGTTCATTGTAGACTCTGGCAAGGTATGTACCTGGTGAGGTCAGTCACACATCACACCTGTACCTTACAAATACTTAGTGCTGTGACACGGAATTGTCAGGGGTCCAGACTTCACACTTTGACACTTACATAGAAACATTATTTCTCAAGATAAACAATTCTCAAACAGTGGAGGAGGATAAATTACATTTACTTTCTGAAGTACTTTGTTAAGTGTAATATTCTTTTTCAGAAGAAGTCCTCCATGGGGTACATATAAGCATTTTTATGTCCATTAAAATTCCCTACGAGAGTTGTAACTATTTTTGATAATAAAATATTTACAAAACAAAAACCTCCCAGGGCCCCCTACAGCCAAGTACAGGTAACTCTGGCCGTCTACCTCGCACCCCACTTTTCATGCTGTCGTTCGACTAGAAAGACGCAGTCCATTTAGATAGTTTTTTGTGTTATCTACCTGCAGAATTATGAGTGAGAAAGAGTCAGCTCATGTATGTATGGTTCCTTTTCTTTCGCACGGGTGTTAGTGGGAATTTCTTGGCTGAAATTTTCATTCATAAATTGTTGTAACTTTGCAGGTCGGGTCCTATCTTCCTGCCATGAAGGCAGGCAAGACGGCAACCTTTATGGCTTCTTTTTAGTGCGGCAAGTGTTTCGCTTGCGTCTCATTTTTCCTGCAGATTTCTTGTTAGTGTGTTTTACATGCTAAGATGTCTTAACCCATTTTTCCTTGTTTCAGTCAAAATGGGTAGGTTGGTTTTAGTCTGAAAGACTTTTAGTCTTTTTCATAGCATTACGCAATTATGTGTGCACACTTGTTACTTGCATTTATCAGCTTATACTTTGTTGTTTAGCTGGGTTAAATGTATTTTGGCAATTTATTATCGCCCGTGCGTTTATATTTTGCATATTGTGTGTTCAGTTGCGTATGTTTTCTGTACATCAGTTACCATTAGTTTGGTTCTGATTGTTACAGTTTCGCCTCTGCGTAATGTACTCCATGGGACAAGTGGGCTAAGTTGGGGGATATACCCTCTTCTTTCCCTCTTCCCTCTTTTTCTCAATACCCCCCACCCCACCCCAGCATTTGCAGCAGCAAATGTCATCGGTTTGATTCCTGATCACGGACGCGATGTCCGATCTCCATAAGCAGGAGCTCGGCATCCGTTCCTCTGATCTTGGCGGTCCGGGATCGTTTGAGAGAGAGTATGGTGCACCCAAGCCTTGGGTCTAGATCCAAGCTACGGCTCTGGTGTTGTTTTCCCTGCTGGCCCTAAGGGTTTTGCACCGAGCCTTGCCTCGGGTGCAGTTCCGCTTGCCGGCGCCGGTCCATTGGGTCTCGTACCATTGGTCACCGGCAACCTAATTGGTGGTTCTCGAGCAACGGCTTTGACGCCTGCCGTGGTTCCGCTCACTGCATCGGGTATCCCTGCTTCGGCGGCTGATCCCACAGGGTCTTGGCACCCTGGTTTTTCGGTGAGCCAGGGGCAGACAACTCGACTCTTCTGGGTCTGTTGTCCTTGTTGACGGGTCCCTAATGCGTCGGGGTTACCGGCAACCAAACTGGCGGTTCTCGAGCACCGGCTTTGCTGCCTGAATCGGTTCTGCTAAGTGCATCGGGGGTCCCTGCCTCGGCAGTCGATCCCACAGGGTCTCGACGCCCTCTTGCTTCGGCGAACCAACGGAGGACAATTCGGAGCTTTTCGCTCGGATCGTCCCCGGGGCATGTACGTGAATGGATCGCGGTAGCACTGATGCCGGTGGTCTTCCTATCGGATGCACCCTATTCCACGGAGTTTCGTCTTCCTGGGAAGCGTTTACTCCATGCAGGGTAGCTGAGATCCACCTGCTCAGATTCCTTCGCTCATTAGCGAAGTCATTATAAAGAAATGCCGCAGGTGGTCGTCCCTTCGGTCGCCCCGATCCTGCGGAGTTTCGTCTTCCTGGGGAAGCGTTTGCTCTGTGTAGGGTGGCTAAGACTCAATAGCATATTTTACCTTCACTCATCAGTGAGATAATTAATCCGCTACTGTCGGGTAGCCGCTTGCGGTTCGATCTCCCAGAGCTTAACCACCGCTACTCGATGGGGGAGGATGCACTGTTTGACCCTCCCGTTGTCGATGAGTACGTACGCCTCGATCGCGCTTAGGGGGTCGTCTGGCCACAGTCAGGCGTCGGCTCGTCAGGGTCACCACTTGCCGCCTTTTACCTGATCGAACCAGGTGTTGTGCTCGGTTTACCACTCCTTTGAGGAGCAATATCGGAATACTGTGCAGCAACTTAAGGTTGCGGTGCACTCAGCCTATCTCTCTGTCCTGCAGAGGACGGTGACTAGGATATTTCCTAGTCCACGTTAGAGCGGCAACTTACGGAGGTGCATTCACATTTGGCGTGCGACTCAATGCGTTCTTGCGCGAGTCAGATGCTGTGTGCTGTGATGGGCCTTCATAGGTTATGGCTGTCTGTCGCCAGGTATTCACTGGCTACACAGCAGGCATTGCTGTCTCTGCCTTTCCGGCTGGGCTCGACCCTGTTCCCGGGGGCTTTGATGGTAGGTCGCGGAGGCCGTTAGTCAATTCAAAGACTCTAAACCCTTGCTTGAACAACCCTCCACCTCTCGCGTGCAGCCTTCGGTCCTCAGTCTAAGGATGCGCCGAAGTGGACTGCTCCACTACAGGCACGGAAGAGCAAGGGCAAGGGTAAAGGCAAGGGCAAGGCAGCTTCTCAGCCGCCTTTTCAGAGGAAGGGGAAGTCGGCCCCGTCTTCCAGTAAACGTACCTCCGGAGCCCTCAGTTGTCCTGTTGCAAGCGGCAGTCTCTCTGCCGTCAGCTGGGACACTTTGCCTTCTATCCGAAATTCCTGTGGGTGGTCGCCTCCTGTTATTACTCCGGGAATGGGAGAGAGTCACGTCCAATCCCTGGGTCCTGTCCACACTCAGGAATGGCCACATGCCACAGTGGAAGCAAGAGCCTCCTCCTTTTGCCGGGATTCGCTGCACTCCGGTGCCGAAGTCGCCGGAAAAGGTGGCAATCTTCCGTGCCGAAATTCAGTCTTCACTGGACAAGGCAGCCATAGAGATGGTTCCATTAGGACAGGAGAATACGGGATTTTACTCCACTTATTTCCTGGTGACCAAAAAGAATGACCCATTCTAAATCTCAAGGGTTTGAACAACTTGATAGAGGTGCCGTCTTTCAAAATGGAGACACTGAGGTCAGTGATCTCGTCTGTAGAGGCTAGGGATTGGCTTACGTCAATCGACCTCATAGACGCATACCTCCATGTACCGATGCATCCCTTCGGTTTTCCTTCGACGGGGTTTGTTACCAGTTTCGTGTGCTCCCCTTCGGCATCTCCACGGCACCAAGAGTGTTCACCAAATTCATGCTAGTACCAGCTCAGGTTGCCAGGGTGCAGGGCAACTTCCCGTACCTGGACGACTGGATCATCAGAGTGCTGTCCCTACACCAAAGTCGAGAATCCACACAGTCGGTGATGGATATTCTCACCAGGCTAGGTTGTGTTATCAATCTTAAACTGTGGTCCAACCATGAGGCGACCTTGCACATCAATGTGTTAGAGTTGAGAGCTGTGAGGTTGGTGTTTGAACGCTTCGTGGATCAGGTTCGAAGCCGAGTGGTTCGTCTAGAGATGGACAACCAGACGGCGATGTCCTACATTCTGAAGCACTGTGTCTCCGTCGCTCCTTCAAGAGACATGGCAGTTTCTACTATGGTGCGATCAGTTCAGCAAATGAAGGTCTATCTCCCAGGGGTCGACAGATGCGCTCTCACGACGTGTTCTAGCTCCCCTCGAGTGGTTGCTCGATCAGGAAATATTCAGGATTATCTCCCAGTTGTTCGGGTCGTTCCAGGTGGATCCGTTTGCCTCTGGAGTGACGAACCAGATTCCGTTTTTTTTGTTCTCGGACTCCGGATCCTAGAGCGATTGCCGCCGACGCCTTCCAGCTGGACTGGACGGACATGGTGTTGTGGGCGTTTCCGCCAATTCCCCCGATTTCCAAAGTTCTGTCTCAGCTTGCCACCCAACCAGTGCGGCTACTAGTGCTTTTCGCACCACTGTGGTCGTCTCAACGCTGGTTTCCGGCGGTAATATTCAGGTCGCTAGTGCAGCCGCCTGTACTATTACCACGGCGACCGAACCTACTATCCCAGGACGGCCAGCCTCACCCCAATCCCAGGATTCAGTGGGTGGCCTGGCCACTGTCCGGAATCATCCACAAAAGAGTGGAATTCCTGCAACAGTTGCATACACAATATCTGGCTTCATGGAGGGATACCACAAATGTACAGTATGAGGATAGATGGGCCTGTTATGCACGCTGGTGTGGAAATAGAGGGATTCTCGATCCCTTTTCTTTGACTGTAGTTGAAGTATTGGAGTTCTTACAGTCTCGTTTAGAATCTGGCATAGCCGCTTCTACGATTTGAGGCTACTCCACGGCTATTTCAGCCTTCCACATACCCGTTGAGGGTGCCTTGTTGGGACAATACCCCCAGGTACAGAGTTTTCTTGCAGGCATGAACAGACTGCTTCCGGTCGTGAAATTTGTCTAGAGTGTTTGGATGGATGGTTGCCCACTCCTCTTGTTCAAAACTTGGCCAACCTGTCGTTACAACTGTTAAGTTGGAAAACGGCTTTTTTAGTGGCGGTTGCATGTGGTGGACGTGTTAGCGACTCACACGTCATATTTTCAGACCCAGAACTATGTTCCATAAGGATCGGGTCAGCATAGGCTGTCTGGATTCATACCGCCCAAAGATCGATTATTCAGCTTGTATTACTGCGCCTATCGATCTACCCGTGTTTATGCTGCTTGCGTCGTCTGATAATACATACCGTAAGGCTCATGTATTAGACGTTATGAAACCTCTTAAAGTTATATTAAGAGAATAGCCTTACTCCGTAATGAGAAACAGCTATATTGCTGTTATGGTGGTGGCAAAGCTGGCTATCCGGATAGCACACAGACGGTATCCCGATGAATTGTATCGACAGACTACAAGGTCTATTTACATAAAGGCTTATCTCCCCAAGAGGGGTTGAAAGCTCACTCAGTGAGAGCAATGGCCATGTCAAAATCATAGGCCGCGGCTCTGCCCATTGAGGGGATCTGCTCAGCGGCTATTTGGAGTCGTCCAAGCACGATCATCCGTCATTACCAACAGACACTCACGAGAGCAAGCTCAGTTCGGTCAGTCAGTTCTCTGCAGTAGACAGAATAGTATTATGATAAGGGTCTCGGGTTCAAATGAGCGTACCTGTGAAATCCCTTATCTAACTGGCGTGCTGGTCTGCTTGGGGGAAGTAACCCAGCAAAGAGTCCAAAGTCACAAGAAGCTAATTACAATTTTAGTAACAAGAAATAGAATAACAAGGGTGGCCACAGAGAGTCGGTACAACCCTCTGGGCTGAGGGCTAGAGTTGGTCTGAGTTGGAAGTCTAAACCCTTCTGATGGACAAATGCAGTTGGGGACTGTTTAACTAAACTTAAAACAATAGAAAGGTTGTGGGTCGCTAAAAGATACAAAATGGGGGCGCCCTATAATAACCAATGAAATACTGAATATACAGACTGGGGTGTGACCTACTGGAATACCCAGGCAGAGGGGAGTGCTCTTAATCCTATTAATCCTATCTTAAGTGGCATTAATCCTGCTGGAACATTTACTGTATGCTTGGGCTAGTTCTATCCAAGCCTGTTTTAATGTGTCAGTTGTAATGGCTTGGCCTACAATAGATGTGCTTCACTGGGCCATGGCTTAATGACCTTAATTAAAAATGTTGTCACACTGTTGTACTAATGATATGTTTTCTTCAAAGAAGCTCATTAAACTGTCTAGACTGTCACTCAGCTTTTGTCTTAATGAACGGTATGTCTAACCGTGGCATTTTGAATATCTCAGGCTAGGATTTATGTACAAACATCTTTAAACAATGCACTTGTAATTTTAAACCCTTGTGGATCTATGAAATTAGTTCATGCTTTAAGCTGGTGTCTTCCTCTAAGCTACTACTGGTCATGATGAAATTAATATGCTATGTGTATATTTTCTTAATATCTGAATCATAATGTATAATGCTTGTAGTGGAAATAAATTAATTTTTGTATAAAGTATTATTCCATGATAACTGCTCCACTCAAGCTGATTAAGATTTGTCAGGTGACTATATCTGTTTGCACTCGGTGGTGGGTGACTATCCATTCCCATTTTATTGGAGATGGTTTTTTAGTCCTGCCCCCCTATGGCTGGGTGCCTTACTTTCCTTTCCATTTTCCCGCTTAGCTTGCTAGTGCGGTATGGACAGGGTTCAGTTTGGCGAGTGTCCCGTACGTCCAGGTCTCCAAACTTTGATTTGGGTGAGCGGGGTTTGTGTCATTTTGGATTTCCCAAATTCTAGCCAATGGGCATATAAACTTTGACAAGCGGGTCCTTAGCTTTGTCACACCCCAACCTTGATTGACATCAGCGGTTAGATGACCAGATCGGTGACTTTTCTATTTCCGTGTGGTTGTAGATTCGCACTGTGATCGAATGGACTGTGCTGTCAGACAGAATACCACTCCCTATTGCTTATCTTTGGAGTCTGTTTAATGCTTATATGTACCCCAAGGAGGACTTCTTCTGAAAAAGAATTATGCAAACCTGTAGAGGTTATGAATTCTTTGAAGAAAGTCCTCCTTGGGGTACGGCCACCCTCCTCCCCTCATTCTGTCTGATACGTTCAGCATGAAAAGTGAGGTGCGAGGTAGATGGCCAGAGTTGCCTGCACTTGGCTGTAGGGGGCCCTGGGAGGCCCTGTAAGGGTGGTCTCACAAGACAAAAAACAAGTTTTTTGTTTTGTAAATATTTTATTATCAAAAATAGTTACAACTGTCGCAGGGATTTTTAATGGACATAAAAATACATATATGTACCCCATGGAGGACTTTCTTCAAAGAATTCATAACCTCTACAGGTTTGTATAAATTTCCTCTAACTGAATGATAAATGTATTCTACCATGAACACATTGTACAACAGGTTAAGGAAATGAACTTTGACCCCAAGTATAAGATGCAGCGTCTTCAGGAGTTCTGGATCAGTCGTGCAAGTGCCGAACAAAGGAAGGGCCGGGCAGGTATGTTATGTGCAACATGACAGGTCCATTCTAATGTAGGTTTTGGTTGAGAGGTTCACCACTCTCTGTATAGCTGTATGGCTTTACCCGGTGGACTGGTCATAACTGAGAGATTCTGATCCCAGCTTTTGGTATTTGATCTGCCTCCACTATATGGGTCATGGGTATTGCTATATTTAGATGTCTTCCAGTCATTTAGGAGTTTACTCAAGCAATTTGCTGACAAACTGTCAGCTGACTGAAAAATGCTGATACAACATAAAACCTTCTTACGAATTCTGTGAGGATGTGGTTCAAAATAATAAAAACAGGCTAAAAATATTTTGCAGCAAATATTTGAGTAAATACAGTAAAGATATGTAGGTACTGAGGATGATGAACTGTGTTCACTACCTGTCCAGTATACTTCCACAGGTCGGACGGGTCCAGGGGTCTGCTACCGCCTGTATGCTGACACTGACTACAACTCCTTCCAGGAGTATGCTACCCCTGAGATAAAACGTGTCACGCTGGATACCCTCATCCTCCAGATGATCTCCCTTGGGTTGCCCGATGCAAGGAGGTAAGACATTTTGTCATCACTCTGTGGTCAGGATGCTTTGTATATGGTTATATGACCAGACATTTCCCTTGCTTTTGTTATGCAGGTACTCTTGTTACCTAAGGAGAAGCTAACTATGAGAAAAGCTCACTATTCTGTCAAATTTGATGTGGACTGTAGGTTTTCCTCAACAGTCTTTAGCATGTAATGGGTGGTGTGTGTAAGAGGCTGATGCGTTTAAGAGGGTGATGATGTGTGTAAGGGAGTGATGTGTAAGGGGATGATGTGTGTAAGGAGGTGATGTTTGTAAGGGGTTGATTGTGTAAGGAGATGATGTGTATAAGGAGTTGATGTGTGTAAGGGGGTGATGCGTGTATGGAGGTTATGTATGTAAGGGGATGATGCGTGTAAGAGGGTGGTGTGTGTAAGGGGGTAATGTGTGTAAGGAGGTGATGTGTGTAAGGGGATGATGCATGTAAAGAGATGATGAGTGTAAAGAGGTGATGCTTGTAAGGGGGTGATGCATGTAAATGGGTGATGCGTGTAAGGGGGTGATGCATGTAAATGGGTGATGCGTGTAAGGGGATGATGTGTGTAAGGAGGTGATGCGTTTATGGAGATGAGGTGTGGAGGAGGGTGATGTGTGTAAGGGGGCAATGTGTGTAAGGGGAAGATGTGTGTAAGGGGATGATGTATGTAGGAAAGTGATGTGTGTAAGGGGATGATGCGTGTAAGGAGATGATGAGAGTAAAGAGATGATGAGTGTAAAGAGATGATGAGTGTAAGGGGAAGATGTGCGTAAGAGGGTGGTGTGTGTAAGGGGCTAATGTGTGTAAGGAGGTGATGTGTGTAAGGGGATGATGTGTGTAAGGGGATGATGCATGTAAAGAGATGATGAGTGTAAAGAGGTGATGCTTGTAAGGGGGTAATGCATGTAAATGGGTGATGCGTGTAAGGGGGTGATGCATGTAAATGGGTGATGCGTGTAAGGGGATGATGTGTGTAAGGAGGTGATGTGTTTATGGAGATGAGGTGTGGAGGAGGGTGATGTGTGTAAGGGGGCAATGTGTGTAAGGGAATGATGTGTGTAAGGAGATGATGAGAGTAAAGAGATGATGAGTGTAAAGAGATGATGAGTGTAAAGAGATGATGAGTGTAAATAGATGATGAGTGTAAGGAGGTGATGCTTGTAAGGGGATGATGCATGTAAATGGGTGATGCGTGTAAAGGGATGATGCGTTTAAGGAGATGATGTGTGTAAGGAGGTGATGTGTGTAGGAAGTGGATGTGTGTAAGGAGGTGATGTGTGTAGGAGGGGGATGTGTGTCAGGGGATGATGTGTGTAAGGAGGTGATGCATGTAAGGGGGCGATGTGTGTAAGGAGATGATGCGTTTAAGGAGGTGATGTGTGTAGGAGGGGGATGTGTGTAAGGAGATGACGCGTGTAAGGAGGTGATGTGTGTAGGAGGGGGATGTGTGTAGGAGGGGGATGTGTGTAGGAGGGGATGTGTGTCAGGGGATGATGTGTGTAAGGAGATGATGTGTGTAGGAGTGTAGGAGGGGATGTGTGTCAGGGGATGATGTGTGTAAGGAGGTGATGTGTGTAGGAGGGGGATGTGTGGAGGAGGGGGATGTGTGTCAGGGGATGATGTGTGTAAGGAGGTGATGTGTGTAGGAGGTGATGTGTGGAGGAGGGGGATGTGTGTAAGGGGATGATGTGCGTAAGGAGATGATGCATGTAAGGGAGCGATGTGTGTAAGGGGGTGATCTGTGTAAGGAGGTGATGTGTGTAGGAGGGGGATGTGTGTAAGGGAATGATGTGTGTAGGAGAATGATGCATGTAAGGATCTGATGCGTGTAAGGGGGTGATGCGTGGTGCTAACAACATAAGGAGGTGCTAACAACTTCAGGTTTATTCCACGACTTCAGTATATATTCTTACTCAACCAATATGGGTCGAACACAAGCAGTTATAAAGAGGTTTTAATGCTCAATAAGCAGCAGGTAAACATAAAAAATGGATAACAAATACCAACACACAGAACACCATTGACAATGCAGATTTGAAACTTAAAACAAACTGATCTGATACCAGTAGTAAATGAAAAGTGTATGTTGCTTGAGTATGTATTCATTGGCAGTTGGGATGTAATTCCTTGATCTTTGTTGATCAAAGTTTTCTGACAGCTTCTGTGAGTTTTCTATCAAAGGAATGGTAATGCTTTGAGTCTTAACAAACATAAATGTCTTTGGTCTATAACAGAGACAATGATGATTTAATACTTTTAAAATGTACAAGACTAGATGTGTCCATGATACTGCTACTGATGTTTTGTTTTGAACAATCAATGAACTTCTGCTGAAATAATTATAAAAATAATAACACATTTCCTATGTCTTGGGAAAGCCAGACATAACCAAATCCATACATAATCTAATATAAGTATATAATTATGATTGCACAATGCCATGTAAGTATATAATTATAACTTTGCTTAGTATAATGATCATTAGACATTCTTGATAGTTAACACCACCAATATGTAGCATGTTTCAGGATGGCAGCCTACATTCATGCCCAGTATGTAGCATGTTTCAGGATGGCAGCCTACATTCATGCCCAATATGTAGCATGTTTCAGGATGGCAGCCTACATTCATGCCCAATATGTAGCATGTTTCAGGATGGCAGCCTACATTCATGCCCAATATGTAGCATGTTTCAGGATGACAGCCAACATTCATGCCCAATATGTAGCATGTTTCAGGATGACAGCCAACATTCATGCCCAATATGTAGCATGTTTCAGGATGGCAGCCAACATTCATGCCCAATATGTAGCATGTTTCAGGATGACAGCCTACATTCGTGCCGAATATGTAGCATGTTTCAGGATGGCAGCCTACATTCATGCCCAATATGTAGCATGTTTCAGGATGGCAGCCTACATTCATGCCCAATATGTAGCATGTTTCAGGATGGCAGCCTACATTCATGCCCAATATGTAGCATGTTTCAGGATGGCAGCCTACATTCATGCCCAATATGTAGCATGTTTCAGGATGGCAGCCTACATTCATGCCCAATATGTAGCATGTTTCAGGATGGCAGCCAACATTCATGCCCAATATGTAGCATGTTTCAGGATGGCAGCCTACATTCATGCCCAATATGTAGCATGTTTCAGGATGACAGCCAACATTCATGCCCAATATGTAGCATGTTTCAGGATGGCAGTCTACATTCATGCCCAATATGTAGCATGTTTCAGGATGACAGCCAACATTCATGCCCAATATGTAGCATGTTTCAGGATGGCAGCCTACATTCATGCCCAATATGTAGCATGTTTCAGGATGACAGCCAACATTCATGCCCAATATGTAGCATGTTTCAGGATGACAGCCAACATTCATGCCCAATATGTAGCATGTTTCAGGATGACAGCCAACATTCATGCCCAATATGTAGCATGTTTCTGGATGACAGCCAACATTCATGCCCAATATGTAGCATGTTTCAGGATGGCAGCCAACATTCATGCCCAATATGTAGCATGTTTCAGGATGGCAGCCTACATTCATGCCCAATATGTAGCATGTTTCAGGATGGCAGCCTACATTCATGCCCAATATGTAGCATGTTTCAGGATGGCAGCCTACATTCATGCCCAATATGTAGCATGTTTCAGGATGGCAGCCTACATTCATGCCCAATATGTAGCATGTTTCAGGATGACAGCCAACATTCATGCCCAATATGTAGCATGTTTCAGGATGACAGCCAACATTCATGCCCAATATGTAGCATGTTTCAGGATGGCAGCCTACATTCATGCCCAATATGTAGCATGTTTCAGGATGGCAGCCTACATTCATGCCCAATATGTAGCATGTCCCAATATGTAGCATGTTTCAGGATGACAGCCAACATTCATGCCCAATATGTAGCATGTTTCAGGATGGCAGCCTACATTCATGCCCAATATGTAGCATGTTTCAGGATGGCAGCCTACATTCATGCCCAATATGTAGCATGTTTCAGGATGGCAGCCTACATTCATGCCCAATATGTAGCATGTTTCAGGATGGCAGCCTACATTCATGCCCAATATGTAGCATGTTTCAGGATGGCAGCCTACATTCATGCCCAATATGTAGCATGTTTCAGGATGGCAGCCTACATTCATGCCCAATATGTAGCATGTTTCAGGATGACAGCCTACATTCATGCCCAATATGTAGCATGTTTCAGGATGGCAGCCTACATTCATGCCCAGTATGTAGCATGTTTCAGGATGGCAGCCTACATTCATGCCCAATATGTAGCATGTTTCAGGATGGCAGCCTACATTCATGCCCAATATGTAGCATGTTTCAGGATGGCAGCCTACATTCATGCCCAATATGTAGCATGTTTCAGGATGACAGCCAACATTCATGCCCAATATGTAGCATGTTCCAGGATGGCAGCCTACATTCATGCCCAATATGTAGCATGTTTCAGGATGGCAGCCTACATTCATGCCCAATATGTAGCATGTTTCAGGATGGCAGCCTACATTCATGCCCAATATGTAGCATGTTTCAGGATGGCAGCCTACATTCATGCCCAATATGTAGCATGTTTCAGGATGGCAGCCTACATTCATGCCCAATATGTAGCATGTTTCAGGATGACAGCCAACATTCATGCCCAATATGTAGCATGTTTCAGGATGACAGCCAACATTCATGCCCAATATGTAGCATGTTTCAGGATGGCAGCCTACATTCATGCCCAATATGTAGCATGTTTCAGGATGGCAGCCTACATTCATGCCCAATATGTAGCATGTCCCAATATGTAGCATGTTTCAGGATGACAGCCAACATTCATGCCCAATATGTAGCATGTTTCAGGATGGCAGCCTACATTCATGCCCAATATGTAGCATGTTTCAGGATGGCAGCCTACATTCATGCCCAATATGTAGCATGTTTCAGGATGGCAGCCTACATTCATGCCCAATATGTAGCATGTTTCAGGATGGCAGCCTACATTCATGCCCAATATGTAGCATGTTTCAGGATGGCAGCCTACATTCATGCCCAATATGTAGCATGTTTCAGGATGGCAGCCTACATTCATGCCCAATATGTAGCATGTTTCAGGATGACAGCCTACATTCATGCCCAATATGTAGCATGTTTCAGGATGGCAGCCTACATTCATGCCCAGTATGTAGCATGTTTCAGGATGGCAGCCTACATTCATGCCCAATATGTAGCATGTTTCAGGATGGCAGCCTACATTCATGCCCAATATGTAGCATGTTTCAGGATGGCAGCCTACATTCATGCCCAATATGTAGCATGTTTCAGGATGACAGCCAACATTCATGCCCAATATGTAGCATGTTCCAGGATGGCAGCCTACATTCATGCCCAATATGTAGCATGTTTCAGGATGGCAGCCTACATTCGTGCCGAATATGTAGCATGTTTCAGGATGACAGCCAACATTCATGCCCAATATGTAGCATGTTCCAGGATGGCAGCCTACATTCATGCCCAATATGTAGCATGTTTCAGGATGGCAGCCTACATTCATGCCCAATATGTAGCATGTTTCAGGATGGCAGCCTACATTCATGCCCAATATGTAGCATGTTTCTGGATGACAGTCTACATTCATGCCCGAACTTCCACATTCAGCTAATGCAGCATTACCAACCCCTGAAACAAATTTTCCAAAATTATCAGGAAACAGTTCTTTCTTGAACTCCTACATGATACAGCAATATTGGTTTCATTTTACAAGAAAAAAGTTTAAATAATGCATAGAGAGGAATATTTGTAAAACTGTGTTGTTATTGCTTCATAACTAATAAGGCTTTTACTGGCATTTGCTACTAGCACTGCTCTGTCGCGACATGCACAGTTAATGTTGTGATGTTTTCTGATGACCGTATGATTGAGTGAACTCCCTTGATGTCCTCAGTTCATTTTCTAAAATCAATGTTCACAAGACAACTTGTCTGCATAATCTTTATGGTAAAGTTTTGAAAGCATGTCGTGAACAGTTTTCTCACATTTTGAAAAGAATTATTCAAATTTCTATCGATAATCATTCTATACCAAGCATTAGGAAAATTTCCAATATTATTTTAGTACCTAAAATCCCAACTGTTGAAAATGATTTCCGTCCAGTTGCTTTGATGCCTATACTTGTGAAATGTTTGAAAAGAATTGTGAAGCGTTTGCTCCTTTGAGAAACATAGCACCTTCTTGAACCTCTTTAGTTTGCCTACAGGACCAGGCGAGGTGTCAAGGACGTTACTGTCACTTTATTGAAGAAATATTTACAAACATTTAGGACTTTCCCATTCCTATGTATGAATTCTGTTTGCAGACCTTTCTTCTGCTCATAATACCAGCCAGCCTCATATTTTAATGGAAAAGCTTTACAATATGTCAGTCAACCCATGTGTTATGAAATGAACAGAATCTTTTCTTGTAAATAGACCCAAGTTTCTAACTGTTAATAACACCCAATCAGTAACAACATTCGTATCCACTGGCACCTCAAAAGGTTGTGTTCTTTACGCCATCATCATCGCTCCACCTTCTAGACAGCAAAAATCCTGGCTAACCCACCTGCAAATCGGACAGTCTCTCATACCTTTCTCGCCACATGTGAAAGATATCTTGGTGTTTTTATTGACTCTTCTCTTACTATGGATAAGCAAGTGGACCATCTCTGCAAAGTATGTCACTTTCATTTGAGAAACATAGGATCAATCCGTCATCTTCTTACAGCTGAAACCACAGCCACTCTGGCTAGATCTCTCATACTTTCTTGTCTGGATTACTGTGACAGCTTACTCGTGGGAATATCAGGAGATCAGCTGAACAGACTGCAGAGGATACAGAACAGGGCTGCATGTATCATAACTAGGACTAAGCTCCATTCTCACATCTCCCCAGCTCTAAAGTCACGGCACTGGCTCAGGATCCGTGAAAGGACTGACTTTAAGATTCTTTCTTTAGTCTCTGAGTCTTTTCAAAACACTGCCCCTGTCTGTCTTCAGGAGATGTTTGCCCACTACAAGCCCTCTAGAAATCTTCGATCATCTGACCAACTGCTCTTGACTGTACCAGTATATAAACTGAAATCTTTTGGGGCTCGATCCTTCTCACATGCAGCTGCCTCATTATGGAACTCTCTCCCATTTAACCTCAAGAGTGCACCTACGCTATCTGTGTTTAAATCTGGACTAAAAACGTATCTCTTCCAAAACTACTACTAACTGTACCTACTGTTGTCCGTCCTGTGCATATGCATATATGTGATACGAGCTTTTAGCATGTCCCTCAGTGATGTGAAACTAGCACTCTATAAATACCCTTATTATTATCATAATATTTCCTTCTTTCCCCTGTTTTATTTATTATATGCAAATGTCTGTGTTAGTATTTTTTCACATTGTTTAACGGTGAAGTTGGCCAATGATGTTGCACTTGCAGGTTTTATAAGACACTTGTTGAATGACTATTGCTCTGAAATCACAAAATTTATTGATTGGCATAACATCAACTTCCTTAAATTAAATGTTAAGAAAACAAAAGAGATGTTTTTTAATTTTCAAAAATGTAAAAGTGAGCTTGTTGCCAATTTCCATTGATAATAAAACCACAGATAGAGTTGAGGAATATGAGTACTTTGGCACAGTGATAAATTCTAAGCTCACCTAGAACAGCAATACTGACTACATATATAAGAAAGGACTAAAGCTGCTATACTGTTTTATGTCGTCTTTGTTATTTAAGACTGACACATCCACATTGTCATTATTCTACAAGTCTAGTATTTTAGTTGTCAGTATACATTGCCCTTATGGGGATCTGTCTGTTCAGAATTGATTGTTATCTTTCCAAAATTGTTAACACAGCAAGTAAGATTTCAGGACTTTAAATGCAAGATAGCAGCACTGTTTGCAAGCAACAAATTGAAAAGAAAGCATTTAAATGACACCACTCTTATCCTATTTCCTGAATTTGAACTTCCTCCATCTGGCTGACGAACAAACAGGTCTCGAAAGTCTTTCATCCTAGCAAACATCAATGTTTTAAATAAATTATTATAATGTTTGTTCATCATTTTATAATGCTTTATCAGTTGTTTCAAATGGTTATTTTATTATACTTTTGTGCTAATTTTTTCTCAGCAAAAATTCTAATGTCTCCACTATACAGCTCTGTGTCCTAAATATATTATCATTTATTCATCACTTATCTGTACTTCAAAAAATTTAGTTCACTCTACCACCATGTATAGTGTAATAAAAGACACTTTCGCCCTGAACTATTATAGTTAAAGTATGAGGATGCTTGTTTACACTATTAATGGTGGTGGGGCAAACTGTATTTCTTTTCTCAGATGCCAAATGTAATACTTTCTAAGGATAATTATGATTGATCAAAGGCAGCAAAAAACTGACAATGTTGATGACCTAAAATAAGAATCTTTACACAGGACTAACTGTTCTACTGGCGTAGACGAACATTACCAGAACAACAAATAATAAACAGTTTGATGATGCTTCATGCTCAGGTTGAGTATCTTCCTTGAAGTATTTTTGTTGCATGGGTGATTAATGTAAACCATATGAGGCAATATGATCATTGCATTTCTAGTACCAATGTAAGTTTAGATCAGTACATCCAGATAAAGCTGACTAGTTAAGCAACATCACACGATTGCATTGTGGGAATATGAACATTACGAATATTACCATATTTGCTGTTAAATTGTGAGTCGAAGTAAGGCAATTTATCTGTCGGAAAACACAAGCATATGTTCCACCAGTGATCTTTATTTAGTGAAACAACTGCACACCAAGAAACAGGATTCACCAGAGTATTTTACTGTTGGAGGCTGTACAAGACGATGACAACAGACTTAATGCCAAATTTTCAAGTATGGACTAGAATGGTGCAGTGAAGCCAATATACTGTGATGCAATACAAAAGGTTCACATTATAATCTGGCCTTCAGCAACCCATGCTTGCAATAGAAGGCGACTCAGCTTGTCGTAAGAGGCGACTAACGGGATCGGGTGGTCAGACTCGCTGACTTGGTTGACACATGTCATCGGTTCCCAATTGCGCAGATCGATGCTCATGTTGTTGATTACTGGATTGTCTGGTCCAGACTCGATTATTTACAGACCGCCGCCATATAGCTGGAATATTGCTGAGTGCGGCGTAAAACTCAACTCACTCACTCACTCACTCACTCACTCATTATAATCTGATAACCATTGATGTTTCACTGAAGCATCTTAGAATGGGCATTGTTGTTGGCCACTTTAGTAATCTTTTGTTGTATTGTGTGTGTTTTCAATGTTAACTATGCAAAGCTTTTTCATTTGGGATAATAAAGAATTATCTCTTAACTCAGCATCTTAAAACAGACACGCCAAGCCAAGCTAGTAGAAAACACTAGGTGGTAACCTAGTGGTTAAAGCGTTTGCTTATGTTAAACACCCAGGTTTGATTTCCCACATG
Source organism: Haliotis asinina (assembly GCF_037392515.1). NCBI lineage: Eukaryota > Metazoa > Mollusca > Gastropoda > Lepetellida > Haliotidae > Haliotis > Haliotis asinina. Next base: position 82,454,416 of record NC_090282.1, read on the forward strand.
GATACAATGTGTGAAGCCCATTTCTGGTGTTCCAACCGTATTGTTGCTGAAATATTACTAAAAGCAGCGTAAAAAAATAATAATGAAGGACTAAGGACTTGTCAAATTGTACAAAAGCAAACAATGTACTTCATTATAGAAGTGCAAGAAACTTTTATAACAGACTACATGTTTTGTAAAAATGATCGCCTTTTTTTAAAAGTGAAAACCATAACGATTTTTTATTATTGGAATCAAAAGCCTTTTGGAATCCACATGGTGTTGACTAAATGGAACAAATTGATAATGAAACTACTTAATCTGTGGAATTTTTTCATGAAATTCTCCGAACTGTATTTGTTCAGGCAAACCAGTGGTTCTGTACTGTACTGTACTGTACTCAGATTTAACATTAGATTTCATTGAGGGAAAATGTGGAGAGTGAGTATTACTGTTTTGTAAATTGAAAGAGTGTGAACACTAATCACTACATTGATAGGTAAGACATCATCAGGTGCAAATATGACATTGCTGTCCCCCTCAACAACTGATTGGTTCAACTAGAGGCCCATCACAGAATAATTGTGGTTGAGTGCACCATTGTAAAGGAATACTTTCTTTCCAGATTCCCTTTTATTGAGGCTCCAGCAATGTCCAGCATTGAGACCTCAATAGCATTCCTCAAGGAGCAGGTATGTGCTAAAAACATGACTGTATTCAAGGATTTATGTAGACTAAGATGCAGATATTTGGCTCCTCTCAGGAAATGTCGGTGAAAATTACCAAGTTTGAAGTTGCCATTACCAGTTTAAAGACTGATATTGCTATGAAGTAGGTTTGCTGGCAATATAATGATATTGTGTTGCTGTCCATATTTGTAGTAAAGTTGTTATTGTGGTCATATTTACATGTATTTACACTGTAAACACACCAGTAGCCACATCTACACCTCCATATATGTAAATATAATTGAAGTCAGGTATTAACCTAAAGTACCTCATTAAAATTCCTCAATAACAAAGGTAATATGATAAGCAGAGAATAATATCTTGAAGTCAGGTTAGTGTAATGTAACTCCTTAGGAACATGACTGGACATCAAATATTCATGAGAATATATTCACTCTGATTTTCTTGCATGTTGCAAAGAGTAGTTTGATCCAAGTGGGTAATGTGAGTGTTTGTACATTCCATGGGCAGGTGCTCGTGCCTAGGGATAAACGCAGGTTTGGTCTGATCACTATGTAAGATAGATTATAGTTCGAGGTGGGGACTTGACACATGATATTGACTACTTTACTGAGGTTGAGCTCAAGTGGGATCACAATAAGCCTTCAGAAACCTCTGAATATTTATGTCACCTGATGACTGCTGAATCAATTACAGCACAGTGGATATAAATGGAAGTACAATACCAAATGTTTTATCTAGGAGCTATTTAAATGGTAGCCTAGATCTGAGACATAGTTCTGACCTTACAATTCATGGATGTATTCGGTGAAACAAACCATATTCTTTCAAAAATTCAGTTTATATTTTGCAATCACTGTTATCAGATATTTGAGAATTTTTAAAAAGTGTTTTTTCATTGAATTTGATATTTTATCTATTTTCTTTGTGAGATGAGCAACATGGAATGTATCCACACTCAGGACGATAATAGTCAACACACATTGTGACGTAATACAATTGTTGTATCACTGTCAGCAGTCAAAACATGACAAATAATATCTTTTGTTATCACTGGAGTGAATATGACTGATGCAACATCATCTTGTGACATGTTATGGTAATCAGGAAAATATTCTCATTCCTAATATGTATTGCCTTCTTGCAGCCCTCATGGACCCTTATGATGTGTAGAGATGCATGATTGTCCCAATGTCCTCCAGTTGAGTGTGTAGAGATGCATGATTGGCCCAATGTTGTCACTGTAGAATGTGTAGAGATGCATGATTGGCCCAATGTCCTCCAGTTGAGTGTGTAGAGATGCATGATTGGCCCAATGTTGTCACTGTAGAATGTGTAGAGATGCATGATTGGCCCATTGGCCTCCAGTTGAGTATGTAGAGATGCATGATTGGCCCAATGTTGTCACTGTCGAATGTGTAGAGATGCATGATTGGCCCAATGTCCTCCAGTTGAGTGTGTAGAGATGCATGATTGGCCCAATGTTGTCACTGTAGAATGTGTAGAGATGCATGATTGGCCCATTGTCCTCCAGTTGAGTATGTAGAGATGCATAATTGGCCCAATGTTGTCACTGTCGAAAGTGTAGAGATGCATGATTGGCCCATTGTCCTCCAGTTGAGTATGTAGAGATGCATGATTGGCCCAATGTTGTCACTGTCGAATGTATAGAGATGCATGATTGGCCCAATGTCCTCCAGTTGAGTGTGTAGAGATGCATGATTGGCCCAATGTTGTCACTGTCGAATGTGTAGAGATGCATGATTGGCCCATTGTCCTCCAGTTGAGTATGTAGAGATGCATGATTGGCCCATTGTCTTCCCTGCTGAGCGTGTAGAGATGCATGATTGGCCCAGTGTTCTTCTATTTGAGTGCGTAGAGATGCATGATTGGCCTAATGTAATTCCAGTTGAGTGTGTAGAGATGCATGATTGGCCCATTGTCCTTCCAGATGGGTGTGTAGAGATGCATGATTGGCCCATTGTCCTTTGAGATGAGTGTGTAGAGATGCATGATTTGCCCATTGTCCTTTGAGATGAGTGTGTAGAGATGCATGATTGGCCCAGTATATCCCTCTAGTTGAGTGTGTAGAGATGCCCATTGTTATACTCTCTGACTGTAGGGGGCTTTGACTGAGGATGAGGCACTGACTCCTATTGGGCAGATGTTATCTCAGCTACCAGTGGATGTGGTCATCGGCAAGATGCTCATCATGGGCTCCATCTTCCATGTAAGCTTTCCATACTGAGGCTGTTGAGTATTGGTACTGACACAGTTGTTGAGTATTGGTACTGACACAGTTGTTGAGATGTCGCTAATCATCAAATCCATAGACAATCAATGCTTTGCCTGTCGTGATAACTCTTGTAAAAATACTGAATGCATAATAAATGACTTAATGACAGGTGCTCACATAATGTATGTTGGTATCTATTTGTAATCAAGCCAACACAATTAAGAAATTATTTTATAGGCATGGGTTAAATTTCTAAGCCTTTGTGCTTCTCTTTAACTGGAACATATTTTATTTTGAAGGGATGGCTTCCACTTAATAGACCCCATGCTTCACATTAACTGGAAGATATGTTATTTTATAGAGATGGGTTACATTTATAATCAGTTGTGCTCATTAACTGGAAGATATTTTCTTTTATAGGGATGGGTTACATTTTTAAACCCTTAATGTTTCTGATTAACTGGAAGATATTTTATTCTGACTCACATATTTTAAGATGCTGTATAAAGAATGTGTTTTCCAGAATACTTGATGAATAGGTAAGAGACAGAGAGAGTAATTTCTTCTTCATGCCACTGTTAACAATATTCCAGCAATATTAAGTTTGGGTACACACAATGTACCCAAGTGGGGAATCAGACCAGTGACAAGCTTCTATCATGAGGCTAGCACTCCACCCCAAATATGCATGGGTATTATTGAGTGTTTGCACCAAGTTTTATTAAACTTTTTCTCATGAATTTTTTGGAGTGATACATTTGGGTTAATGTTTTGAGTGCTATTACCCCAGATGATAGACCCAGTGTTAACGATTGCGGCAGCCATGAGTGTACAGTCTCCGTTTACTATGAAGGCCCACCAAGACAGAGATGCTATTGTAAGTACTGTGGCTCACCATGCTTTCAGCAAGAAACTACTTGATACCAACAACAATGGACACATAATGAATATGCATACATTCAACTGAACAATATAAAACCAATTGCACCATTTGGTCCCAGCTTCCTCATGCTCTTTTTATTGCTTTTTATAAACTGGCAGATATAACTAACTGGCAGATGTAACCAACTGACAGATATAACCAGCTGTCTTTGTTGTTTCGATGAACTGGCAGATATAACCAACTGGCAGATATAACCAGCTGTCTTTGTTGTTTTGATGAACTGGCAGATATAACCAACTCTCTTTGTTGTTTTATTGAACTGTCATATATAACCAACTCTCTTTGTTGTTGTTTTAATGAACTGGCAGATATAACCAACTCTTTTTGTTGTTTTATTGAACAGTCAGATATAACCAATTGTCTTTGTTATTTTTTTTAATGAACTGGCATATATAACCAACTCTCTTTGTTATTTTGATGAACTGGCAGATAAACCAACTGTCTTTGTTGTTGTTTTAATCAACATGATATGAGCAATTGTCTTTGTTGTTATAATGGACTGTCAAAAGTGCTGACCTTCAACTTAATTACCAATTATGCATAGCCAGGTAAAATACGCAAATACAATTTTCAATTATGTGTTGGAAAATAATTGTTGAGTACCAGTTACACATTGAAAAATAATTGTTGCATACCAATTATGCATAACCAGGTAAAATGCGTATAGAAAATTTCCAATTATATGTTGCAAAACAATTGTTTCATACCAGTTACTCATTGAAAAATAGTTGCTGCATACCAATTATGCATATGAAATGTTAGATGCACAAAAGGGTTAAAATGTGTGTACGGAATATATTGATCAAAATTGCTTGTGTAATGAAAAAGACATAAGGCAGTATATACCTTAATAAGCAAATTCAATGGCATATACTTAGGTGAGGAAAATGACTGAAAGACCCACATATTTGAAAGCAGTAGGTAATGGAAAATGAAATACCCACTGAACATTCAAAATACCTACTCCAAAAATACAGTAGGTACAGTACCGACATGAACTAAATCTTATCTGGAGCTCCCTGGTTGTGAAGGACTGGTGGGGACGCAGGATTACCAAAGGCCATGAAGAGTTTAACCCTGTTCTTGCTATGATTCCTAGGCAGCAAGGAAGCCCTTGGAGTCGGACCATGGTGACCCCTTCACGCTGCTGAATGCAGCAGATGAATGGATACAGGTACTCATTTCTTACACCTACACAGATTTTGACCATAGGAGACAAGCTAATTTAGCATATGTATCCATTTGTGCAAATTTGAAAGCTTAAGGACATAAGACTCAGCATGTATGTCTGTTTTCTGTTTCTGTGAATGGAACTCATGAGCCTTTCTGTAATTTATGTTGAAACACCAATGCAAACATTGCATTGAGCTGATTTCTATTGATAAGTTGGACTCTTTTGTTTTGGATATTATGTTGTTTTCATGACAAGTTGAACAGCCTGAAAATGCTTGTTTGTAGACCTTAGACTGAAAGCTGTCTTTTGTTTGTGGTGCAGTTGTATATTTTTTGTCACCTGAACTTTTGCAGGGGTTGTTGGGGTGTGGGTGTGGGTCTTTCCAGTTTTTACCTCTTAACAATCCTTTACAACCTTAATATGCTGACATGCTATTGTGGTAACTGTTAACAGGTAAAGGCTGAGGGACGAGGAACCAAGAAGTGGTGTCAGAGACGAGGTCTTGAGGAACAGAGGTTTTATGAGATGAACAAACTAAAGCGACAGTTTCGGGAACTCCTGAGGGTAAGTAAGGATAGATCTTCTGACTGATATGTCATTAGGTCATGTGGAAACTAAAACAAATTGTTTCCTCCAAATATGGAGCAAGATATAGAGTATTAAAGTTGTGTGAGAACAGGAGTCTGGTGCTCATATTTAAGGACCATGGGCTGTTGGATGAAGTTAAGGAAGAAGAGCGCTACTATACCAGTGAGGAACGACGACAGCGTCATGGGGAGAGGAAGCGTCTGGGGCAGTTGAAGAGAGAACAGAATAATGAGTCCAAGAAGAGGAAAGTTCTCAAGTTCACTGAGGATGTAGGTAGACATACAAAATGATAAATTAACCCTTGATAAAGGGAGCATTTCCCAGTCTAAGAAAACTCAGGCTCAGTCTTATTCATTACTCTGCTTATACTTGTAACAAACCCTAGTAGAAGGGTTTTTCAATTGACCAATCAGAACACAGCTTACCAAATTTGCAAAGGTTGACATTCACACATAATGTTTGAACTTTTACCTTGACTAGGTTTGTACATGAACAGTTCTGAATGCTACTTTCCGTTAATGCACATGAAACATGGCACTACAGTAAGCAAAAACATTGGTGAAAACTGCATTTTTGTCAATACACAAGGATGTTTGCTCATGGAAATATTAGCTAATGGTACCCATGTCAAGAGAAAGCCCCAATCTATATACTGCAGGTCAAACACCTGTGTTTTATGGATTTATGTTTTGTGGAGAGATCAGCGTCAGTGACTGAGGAATTTTTGTTAGTCCCACCAAACCCTGAACAGTAGCTGTTGTCTCGCATTTGATTGGATGGTCTTAAATTGCTCAAAGGTTTGCTGATGCGACCGCTGATTAGGGTTTGTAGACTCAGTGTAGCAGTGTAACGAATAATATTGAGGCTAAGTTTACTTACAATGAAGTATTTCCCACATTGTCTTCAGCAAACGTCTTGGCACATTACTGGAACAATAATTGTTTTAGGATTTAGGATTTTGCCACCTCAGAAATAAAAATGATATTGTGTTACCAGGGTGTTACAGTAGGCAAAACAGATAATTTAATGAAGTGAAGTTACAGAGGACAGTAGGGATCAGTTCCGGAACAAGAATGTAATGAGCTGCTGTGATTCAGGACTACCAGCTGAGTGATGGGGATGAAGATGACAAGGGCGATGACATCAAGGATCTTGAATTCCGGCTGTCACATGACCTTAATCAGCTACAGGTGAGTTAGAGGGACATGGAGGATGGGTAGGGGCAGTTGCAAGGTAAGGGGAGGATATTTTGGGGATATGGGAGGATATGAGAGATATGTAGGGACGGAGTTGTTTATGTGAATATGAAGTCATTTTCAGTGCTAATTGTTTTGTTCAAATCAAGAAGTAACATAAGGTTTTTGTACAGAGCAACCATATGTACAACTTTAACGTCACCCTGCTTTTGCCCCTCACCGATGAGTCAAAGCGTGTAACCTTGTTCTTTACCACCAACAGGAGACAGCAAACAAGACCCGGAGCTTCAATCTTCGTGATATCAACTTGCTCAAGGTGATCCTGTGCAGTGGGCTGTACCCCCAGGTGGCGCTAGCTGATGATTGCAACTCCTACAAGGGTGACTCTGAGCAGGCTTTCCATACAAAGGTTTCTGCCTACTCTGTACATGTCATATATTTATCTTACTGTTTCCCTGGGATTGTTTTTTTCACGTGAATCAACTTCACCACCAAATTCAAGTATTATGTAGTCTATACATTTAGTTTATTGTTACTAATGTGAAAAGTAATTTGATTAAAACTGATATAAAGGTTTTACATGCTTTACTGCATTGTACATGTTATACATATATCGTCCTTGAGACAGGAATGATGTCGCACTTAGCTTCAGGGCAACTTTTATTCCCAAATTGTCTTCAGCAAACTTCTTTGCACATTACTGAAACAATAATTGTTTTAGGATTTAGGATTTTGCCACCTCAGAAATCAAAATGATAGTATGTTACCAAGGTGTTACAGTAGGCAAAACCGATAATTAAGATAAGATTACATGCTTTACTGCATTGTACATGTTATACAGATATCGTCCTTGAGACTGGAATGATGTCGCACTTAGCTTCAGGGCAACTTTTAGTTATTTCTGACCAATGAGATGAAAGCTGACCTTCATGTTACAACACAAACATGCATTCCTTGATGGTGCATGGTGTGTTGCTATGAATGTCTTCATCATTATCATGTTTTTAAGTGGTGTCCAATACTGAAGCATTGCTGCCGAAAGAAACAACAGGTGCTTGTTATAGAATAATTAACAGTAATATACATGGTCACAATGACTTTCATGGAGTGATCTTTCAGCAGCTCCATGTGATACAGGCCTCTAGCTCTGGAGCTTGTCCTTGGTTCTGGATATTATTCTCTTTCATGTGATTTGATGACTCACCAGTAGTAGAGGATTCTGTGAGATTTAGAATGGTAGAATGACATTTCTGATGTGGCAACAGCACAGGCCAGTATTCATGACATATGTCAACATGTTTACTTCAGAACAAGGCTTTCATCCTCCTGCATCCAACAAGTGTATTCGCCAGCAAACCCGAGGTGTTGCGACCAAGTGATATCAAGGACAACAAGACCACCCCCAGTGAGCTAAGGGGTCGACTGAGCAGCAAACATGAGGTTCTTGCATTTGTGTAAGTTACCATAGTGATAAGGGTGGAGAATTTCTTCTTGCCATTTAGAACATCAAACAAGTGAGAATAAACACTCCGTCATATTTCAAATAATTTGTCTTGCCAACAGTTCTGTCCTGGAAACCAACAAGCCTTACCTGATCAACACGATGCGGGTACCAGCGCTGCAGACCATCACCCTCTTCTCCAACTGCATTGATGCTAATGCCGACTGCACCAGGTAGGTGGCCAATCTTGCATCTAGCTACTTCACCAGTGCCTGTAAAGTCGGGTCAGAATGGCAGTGATGGTGTTGTGTGATAACTGGCTGGAGGCCTCTCAGTGATGTCAACATGGCAGATGGTGTTGTGTCTTTCAGGTTGGTTTGTGATGACTGGCTGGAGATTTCCAAGTGATGGCAACATGACAGTGATGGTGTTGTGTCTTTCAGGTTGGTGTGTGACGGTTGGCTGGAGATCCGGTTCCCTGATGCAGAGTCTGCTGATAGTGTCATATCCAGCATCTTACATCTCCGAGCCACATGGCTGAACTTACTTCGAGTACGTCTGGAAGGTATGATATGAGTTGTTTCACTGCCTGTGAGGTTGAATTGGGCATGGAGCACCCACAGCTGGTTGAATGTCTCTCTGTTAGCCTTACAGACCTCTCAACCATGACCATTATTGTCTTTTCACCCCCCAAAACGTATTTTGTGTCTATTTAAATTGTCTCTGTCTGTGCATCAATGCACATTTGTCTCTTCTGGAGTGGGTCATGTGCCCAATGTGTGTGAGCTGTGTTTGGGCTTCTCCCTTGGGGCCCGAAAGAGGAGCGGGGCCAACTTCCTCTTTCATAAAGAAAAACTAAGTCTTCTGCCCCTACGTTGTAGCCCTCTTCTTCTCAGTCTAGCCATGGTTTTGACATGTCACTCATTAGGCAGTCGTTTCAGCAGCATGTGGACTCTGTGAAGTCACACATCCATGAGTCGATTGGAGGTCTCCGGCAGGAGTTCCTCACTCACTCTGGGCGGGGGACGGAGAGTCTGGGGATGGGATCGCCGAGCTCTGCTTGGTCCGCTAGCCTGGAGGCGACTGATCCCTTGTCTTTGGCTTCGGGTCCGGACGGCTCGGCTACCCTGTAGAGGGAGGGTTCACTCCCAGTCCCTCTCTCCGAACTGGCCCAGGGTCTGTTGAGGATTCCTGGGGTTCCGGTCCCTGCACCACCCCTCCCCACAAGAGTGGAGAACTCGGTTATGTCCGAGCTTCCTCCTGCATCTCCTGCATCTGCTGTGGGTCCTTTTTCCGAGAGGATCCGGACTGGGGCTCGGGATCAGAGATCGAGACTATGCACGTTGGGGAAGTTGAGGAGTCTGAGAGGGCTTTATCCTTTTCCTCAGCCTTGGTGGAGGTGCGTCAGCGTATCGCACAAGGTATTCCCCATGCTGCAGTCCTGACTAGCCACCCAGACTCGGCTGAGTTCTGCCTGCCGAGCGAGGCGTTTGCTCCTAGGCAACCCTCGCAGATGAAGCTCTGCATTCTCCCTTCTTTGTTGCGGGATGTGATGGATCTCCTTCTATTTGGTACTCACCTCCACTTTGATTTGCCAGAGCTTGTTCAGCATTACCAGCTGAGGGACGATTCGATTTTCCTGGTACTGCGACGTCTTTTAAAGACTCATAGGCCTTGTTGGACAACTGCGGGTTTCTCGCTCCCGCGCTCCCAGGTCTAGCTCACAGCAGCCTTTTCAGACTTTTCAGCCTTTTCGTGGTTGCACAGGGTCTGCCCCGACCCCCCTGTTAGACAAGCTGACTGTTCCCGTGGGGCAGTCCCTGTCACTTCTAGAGTGGGTGGTCGCCTCTCCCTCTTCCTTCCGGAATGGAAGAAGGCAACGCGAAATCCTTGGGTGCTGTCCATCTTTTGTGTTGGCCATGTACCACTGTGAAAGTGAGGCCCGTCTGAGTTTATCGGCATACAACCCACTCCGGTGCTGTCCTGTCCGATCAAGGTGAGTATTTTGTGAGACGTGTCTCAGGCTTTGCTGGACAAGTCCGCAATAGTGTGTGTACCACTGGGCGAGGAACAGGCGGGATTTAACTCCACGTACTTCCTCATTTCGAAGAAGGACGGCAGGTTCCGTCCCATTCTTAACCTCAAGGGGGTGAACCGCATGATAGAAGTTCCATCCTTCAAGATGGAGACTATTTGCTCTGTGATTTCCGCTGTTCAGCCCGGCGATTGTCTTACGTTGATTGACCTCAAGGATGCGTATCTTCATGTGTCAATATACACCCCTCGTTCAAGCAGTTCCTTCGGTTCTCTTATAACTGGGTGTGTTACCAGTTCACAGTGCTCCCCTTCGGCCCCAAGACTTGGTCTTTCTTGGGGTGAGGTTCACAACACATCACTACCTAGTGTCTCTGCTGCCCGACCGGGTCAGCAGTGTGCAGGAGATGGTGTCTTCCTTCCTCGCACAGCCGCAAGCACCTGCACAAACTTGGCTTCATCTCTTGGGTCATATGGCAGCAGCAGTCTCTGTCGTATGGCAGGCGCGGTTGAGGATGCACCCCATACAGCAAGCTGTGACTAGTCTGTGGGCTCAGTGAGAGGATTTGGAGAAGTGTGCAACAGTTCCCAGGTTGCTGTCTCCTCACCTTCAGTGGTGGACCGATGTCGGGAATCTCTCCAAGGGGGTGCGTTTGGAGCTCCCAATGCCAGCTCTTACAGTTCAAACCGATGCGTCCCTCTGGGGCTGGGGATGTTCTGGGCAGTCGGTTGGCGTCTGGATGCTGATCTGAAGCCGAAGCCAGTCTTCACATCAATGTCTTAGAACTGAGAGCTGTACGGTTGGTTTTCGAGTGCTTTCTGGATCATGTCAGGGGCCAGGTGGTTCGTCTTCAGTTGGACAGCCATATGGACATGACGTACATCCTGAAGCAAGGCGGCACAGTGTCCCGAGCGCTCATCTGGAAGACATGGGATATCCTCCTCTGGTGCAATCAGTTGATCTCCCAGGGCTGGAGAACGTGCAAGCAGACACTCTCTCTCACCAGATCCTGACCCCGCATGAGTGGATGCTAGATTTGCGGGTATTCAGAGTTATCTCCCAGTCATACGGATCATTCCTGGTAGATGCGACACCTTCCTGCTGGATTGAATGGGACAGGTTCTGTGGGCGTTTCCGCCACTTCCCCTGATTCCCCGTGTCCTCTCGCAGCTGTCCACTCAGCCAGCTCGGCTGCTTGTGCTTCTGGCACCTCTTTGGCCGTCACAGAGCTGGTAATTCTCAGGTTTCTGGCTCAGCCTCCTGTTCTATTACCTTTACGACCGGACATTCCCTCTCAGAATCAATATGAGGATAGGTGGTCCCGCTATGCACGCAGGTGTACAGATAGGGGAAGTGCAGATCCCTTTTCTTCGGATTTAGTTCGAGTATTGGAGTTTTTGCAAGCTCGTTTGGAAGAAGGCTTGGTGGTTTTGACCATTCGTGGCTACTCCACCACTATTTCCACTTTCCACACTCCTATCGATCATGCTCTTCTGTAGCAGCACCCTCTTGTGCAGCATTTTTTAGCTGGCATGGATCTGGTTTGACCTGCTATAAGGCCTCCCAGCCCACCTTGGGATTTGTCAGTCATACTTGATTGGCTGTCTGGTCCTACTTTCTCATGTCTATCGGCTATTTCCAGCTGTTAACATGGAAGGCCATATTTCTGGTGGCGGTAACAACTGCGAGAAGGGTTGGTGATTTACATGCCATGTCAGTAGACCCGGTGCTGACTGTGTTTCATCCAGACCGTGTCAGTATTCGCCTCCTGGATTCTTACCATCCGAAGGTCGATCATGCTTTCCATGTGACAGCTCCCATGGAACTTCCTACTCTCACCCAGCCTTCTACATCAGGGACCTCTGCATTGTGCACTCACCCTTTGGATGTCCGTAAGACCCTCAAAGTCTATATCGAACGAATACAAGGGATCCGTACGGGTACCCATCTGTTCAGCTGTTATGGTGGTGGGAAGGGTTGGTTGCCAGCTAGTAAACAGACCCTATCCTGCTGGCTAGCTTTGGTCATCTGTGCTGCTTATCGGGCTAAGGGATTGAAGGCTCACTGGGTCAGGGCAGTCGCTGCTTCCAAGGCATTCGCATTGGTACTGCCCATTGAAGAGATGCTCTGTGGCTATTTGGAGCAGGCCTAACACATTTATTAAGCATTACCAGCTTGATACGCACTCACATGATAGAGTGCACTTTGGTTCTCTCCAGTGGACAGTAACCTGCCACCCCGGCTGAGTGAGTCTTGGTTAATTAACAGTTGACGCTGCTGTTAATGCGTATTAGTGCTATGTCTCCACTGTTGACGTGCCCCACGACTGTTGATCTAGTACGATCTGTTGTCAGCTATAGGTTGGGTTTTCCCCATTATGGTGCTCTCTATAGAAATCACAATGTAGGCGGGGTTATGTTCGCACTTTTTACAGAGCTTCACATCATGCTTAGCTCTGAGGTCGGTTATCGGTGCGGGTACTCCTGTAGGTTCCCATAATGCCTCTTGCGGAAACTTTGCGAGATCACAGCTGAGCATTTTTTGTGTAAGTTAATTTTTCATAATTACAATCGCTCTGAGTTGCTATAATTCCATACTGTACCAGAATTCCCTCCTCCCTAGCCTCCAGCCTTTTGGAGTTTGAGTTTATACATATATGTACCCCAAGGACGATCTCTGTGAAAAAGAATTAGACAAACCTGTAGGGGTTTCCAATTCTTTGAAGAGAATCGTCCTTGGGGTAGGGCCACCTGCCTCCCCGCAGTTCTGTTCACTGCTTTATTCAGCAGAAGGAATGATGATACAGGCTTGGATGCTTACTTGGTTGCCGGCGCATGTGCGGCAGAGGGGTGACTCCACGTGGTGATGGGCCATATAATGAACAAAAAAGACTTTTTGTTTATTGTACAATATTTTATTAGAACATTGATACAACTGTCACATGGCATTTTCCCGCAGCAGAAAATGCATATATGTACCCCGAGGACGATTCTCTTCAAAGAATTGGAAACCTCTACAGGTTTGTCTAAATATTTTTTCACCAGACTTGGCACATAGGTAGATCTGGTGGTGTACTGGTGTCTTTTGATAGGCTTGGATTTCTGAATAAAATGTTTTGCATTTCCATGGCAAACATTTTGGCTTCAACTGAAATTGGTGTTGGTGCTCATTTCTGGAGCAGAAACTTTAAAAACCTTTCAGTACTTTCCTTCCTCTTTACATGGCAAAACATTTAGCACAATCATAACTTTTAGACATATTCATGAAGAGCATTTTGTCATTACAGGGGATATTAATGACTTTGTCTTCTTGTTAAATGTTCTGAACTATTAGACTTGTGTGATAAAGACTTTATGACTGTTTGTGAGAAAAGAAATACAGTATTCACATTTTGCAATGATGGTTTCTATGATAATTTCAATATTTCATATTTGAAAAGTATTTATTTGACATCGGACATTTGTCAAGCATCAAATCATTTTGTTTGATTCCATTTTATTCACTAAAATATTTTTTTTTATTTGATTTCTTTGTGCCATTTAATATGGATTGCTCAAAGAGAAAATACATAAGTGAACCTCAGTATTGTTCTGTTTTGTTTTGGATTTATAGTGGACAGTTATTTCAAGTGTAGAGTGTGTATGTGTATACATGTTTTACTTCTGTAAAAAGCTTCCTACTCTTGATAAGAAGTTTTCAATGTTTAAAGATTGTATACAATGCATTTTTGTTATTTTGAACGAGGGGTTCAGACAGGAAGGGATAAATTCAGACCATTTTTTATCTGTTTTACTAAATAAGGTCAGTTCAATTAGTAAAGTGAAATAAGAAATGATCAGTTGAAGTTCAGTTGAGTTCAGACAAATGACTGGCATTGCTTCTTCCACAGACACGATGAGCATGGTGGATGACCAGAGGAAGATGAGCACCAGAGCCCGGCGCCTGGAACAGCTCCTCGCTCGTAAACTGGCTGAGTTCCTAGACAGTAAGGTCACATACTCAATACGACGGATAATGGCTGCCGAACAGCAGCACCTGTATGTAGGGATGAGTACAGGTACGTTCCAGGTGTCCTTAGTTCTGCATTGTAACTCAGTATTGGTGTGTCACCTCTCATTCCAATAATGCCTTCCTGGAGTTCCCCACTGTGATATTGCTGGAATATTGCTAAAGGAAGTGTGAAACTCATTCACTCACTCACTCACTCATCAAAGAGGTTTTTATGTGCACAGAATATACCTTTCAGAAATTTCTGGAAAAGGGGTATTTTTGTAGTTAAATATTATTTTTCCTTATCCTGACTCATGCATATTTGCTTATATCCTCCCTCTATGTCAAGATAGTGGAACACTTGAAATCCCTTAAAGTTCCCTTCTTTTGAATTGGACATACAGTCACACTTAGAAAGCCTCCCTGTTTCCTGCCGCATTGGTCACATGACCAGCCCTGTTTGTCACTCTCTCCTCCACCCACCGACAAGACGGTTGGAGTCAACTCGAGTCCCTATACAGTGTTTAATATTGGTATAGAGCTTTGGTCATTAATTATCATTACGATTTGAAATTTTGGATAAATTTATGTATTTTTCACATTGTTGAACATGTATTTCATCGTTGTGCAAGGTTACGTTTTCTCTGACAAAATGCTGATCCAAATGTAAGTTATGTCTGTGTGAAGCTGTTCCATATTGTTATGTCCTACTTGCATGGTTACTTGTTCTTCCAGTGTTCACTGGAGAATTTAAGAATTTTGTTTGTATTTGTTTACTATTCAAATATGTGATAAAAATTTTTATACAGGCTCTCTCAAGTCATGTCTGGCAATTCGATTCGTATTCCGTCTGGTATCTATGTGCTAGTGTCTGCTGATATTCAGGTTTATAGTGAATCCCCTGGGATGCTGTTGGGATAGCATGGAGACAAGGTTCTAGTCCCAGAAGAGGTTGTCTTCAGAACTGGTGTCATCTCAACCAAAGAGTTGAAGTCATCTGTGTCCTCCAAGACTAGTCTTCAACTACTAGATACTACTAGATCATTGCTGAAACAACGCATCAGCTCTTCTGTGTAGTTCTTCAGCGATGATATCATCCCTCCCGACGCATCTCGACTCCTACTACCTGTGGTACAGAGCTTCACATTGAATCAGCACAACATGCAGCATCTACTAGATCTTCATCTACTGAATCTACTGAATCTACTGAATCTACAACAGGGAATCTTCAGAGAGTCTTCTTTTTACACAAACATCTACACTCGACACGACGGATGCTTCTGCAAATCTACATCAACTATAGCATTTGAACAACTATCACAGTCACCTTGTGTGATGATTCAGCAACAGGTCTGTCAGGTGAAGAAGATCTTCACCATCAACTGTATCATCTCTATGCAGTTCAGAGGATGCATGCGGCATGAGGCATCGTCATCATTCGTCATCTGTGTCAGATGTGGTCTCCACGCGTAGGCCTGCATAGAAGCATTCACTGAATGATTACCACTCCAGGAATGCATGCAGAGATGAAGATCACTCTATCATTCGGCGCAGGGACGACGTTAAATGAACCCTTTTGGACCACTCGCAAATGCATTTGCAGAAGAATAGAGATGACTCATGGGAGAGTCATCGGCTTGCATCTTGGATTACGATTGGGCTAGACCTCACTTCACCATCGAAGGAGCCCTATGACACCCCCCACCTGCAATATGAAGAAGGACCAACCATTCATCTTCAAGCAACCATTCATCTTCTGGCACTAACATCAAGTTGTGCACCAGCAGCAAGGAATTCAATTAGATTATTGTGACACATCATGAAATGCGGCTATTACAGTTAATCTGTGCCAACATGGGGCAGTGGGGTAATTGAAGAACACTGTCACAATGACAAGGAGGACAGACTACCTGCATCAGTATTAAGCAACGCAAGATTTTGCGCTTCTACTCAGTCATCTATACACGTGCTCACTTGTGTATCTAAGAGACAAGCCCAAATGCTAATTGGGGAATCACTGACTGCACAAGATTTCACAATGAGCATTTATGTGATCTTGTGATCTTGATTTTCTAATGGTATGCTCTTCTACATGATGATTTGAGAGTAATTTCCCTTGACCAAGCTTTCGAAAGTCGTTGATTAAACATTGTATCTTTGAATATCAGTGTGTCTTGTTGTTGGCCAGAAACCTCAAACCAGAGCTTGTAATGGAGTGAAAAATGGGGTTTTTAAGATTAAAAACAGTCCTGACTTGGAATCAGCTTGTAGTGCTTATGAAATGTAATAGACAATACCAGCATTGTCAAAAATATGGTTAATGCAAACAAATGTCCCAGGATTGTATTCAATTACGAGAAAAGATAATCAATCGCTTGATCGTTTAGTCATTGCGATTAATCTTTCATTATTTTAATTAATCGGACCACCACTAATGTTAGTGTGGTGTCAACCAAATCATACAGATATTGGCTCTGATAATTAGAGCTGGTGTTCCTAGCATTATACGTGATGATAATTTAGTTCCAAGGCATCAAGTACTGTCTCAGTAGTGGCTGTAAATTATATGTGATGATAGTTTAGTTCCAAGGCATCAAGTACTCTCTCAATGGCTGTAAATCAATACACGATGATACTTTAGTTTCAATGCATCAAGTACTCTCTCAATAATGGCTGTAAATTAAAATGTGATGATAATTCGGTTCCAAGGCATCAAGTACTCTTTCAATAATGGCTGTAAAGTAATATGTGATGATAATTTAGTTCCAAGGCATCAAGTACTCTATTTGTAAAAACAAATAAATGTTTGTCTCCTAATTTAGCTGTTTGTCTCCTAATTTAGCTGTTTGTCTACTAATTTAGCTGTTTGTCTACTAATTTAGCTGTTTGTCTCCTAATTTAGCTGTCCATGCAGAAGTATTACAAA
Organism: Haliotis asinina; assembly: GCF_037392515.1. Taxonomy (NCBI): domain Eukaryota; kingdom Metazoa; phylum Mollusca; class Gastropoda; order Lepetellida; family Haliotidae; genus Haliotis; species Haliotis asinina. The sequence goes on from NC_090282.1 coordinate 82,471,613, forward strand.
GTGGTACTAAGGACCACAGGTTACTAGATTCCTATGAAGTGTTCAGACTACACATTATCTGGAACAGGAGTTTCATGTTTCTGTTTCAGAAGGTCAAGATAATGAGAAGTCAGTTAAAGGAGGAACACAAGTCAATTCCTATTTAACGGTTGGCTGGTGAGTAGTACCAGTGCATGAAATATGCCAAAGACACAGCCAGACATCAGGGCTGGTAACTTAAAAAATGTTAATTACCACCCAAGAAAAGATTTTACCAGACCAGACACCAAGATATGGTGAATTTAGCTGTTAATTTAGACCTACTGTCAGAAATCTAACCAGTCAAGCCTTATTTCATACACTTACAGCAGTGGGGTTGAATAACATGTAATTGTTGTTTGACAAGTAGTACTATTGGTGAAGTTAAATTATAGTTGTAGTAGTGTTGTGATTGGTTCTTATGTAAGCTGTTGAAATAGGATTGATTCTCTACCTTCAATAGAGTGCCAGCAAAAACTATTTTATGCAGCTGCTGCCAGGAGCCATAGCTTCATTGATTCTCTGTATCAATTGTCAGGAGAAAAGTAGAAAAGGTTTGTTAGAATTTCCTGGCTGCTAATTTATTTCATGTTTGCAGCCTCCTTGATGATACCTCAGCCAGTGTGTGGGAAGAATACACATCACACATGCAGAAAGTGTGGGAATGCCCACGATGTCACGTGAGCCTGATTGTGTCTGTGGTGGAACGCCTCCAGCATCAGATGGAGTGTCAGAGTGGTGATAAGCCTTGTAAGCTTTTGTCTACAATTTTGAAATCATCAGTATACAATTACACCATAACTGTATACACTAGTATTTGATAGAAACATTGGAAACACCAACCCTCCATTTTCTTCCCACAGAGCTTACTTGTCATATCTTCCTACAAACCTGTTCTAGTACGTCTCTTTCATGGTACATGTCTTCAGGATGTATGATTGGTTGCAATCAGATTGAGTTGTGCAATCAGCGATGTTGTTTCAAAACTGATCATTTGTTAGGCCTAGGTAATCCCTAGTAATCCCTAGAACACCAGGAATAGTTCATCATGTAGTACCCATGTGGGGCACTGAAGCAGGACCCTGTTTGTGAAGAGTAACCACCTAAACCGCAAGGCTACCTCACCACACCAGGTTGCATCAGTTGTAAGCTCTGTGTATGCATTGTACTATCATGTGTAGAGACAGTTTGATGATTGAGTTCATGATGGCCTTAAGTTGAAGTTATTCTGCATATGGGAATATTTGTATGTGATTGATTTCCTCTTTAATTGATGGGTCTTTGACTTTGTCTTCTGTTTTGAGTGTTATGGCAGTTAGAGGGATGATATAGTTACTTGATGTTATCACCCACTCATAGCATAAATATACAAGTATAAACTGTTTCCAGTATGCCCGACCCAGATTTGATGTACCACCAGTTTGTCTGACCCAGATTTGATGTACCACCAGGTTGTCTGACCCAGATTTGATGTACCACCAGTTTGTCTGACCCAGATTTGATGTTCCACCAGTTTGTCTGACCCAGTCTTCATGTGCTATGTTAACAGGCTCCCAGTCAATAATATAGATTAATGTTACAGTTGTTGGTTCTGGTATGTTCACAATCCCTTGCCTGGTCATCTAGAGTCAAGTAGAGAAATGTCAAAGGAGTAATGTGATGATTCTGGTGCGATACGTTTAACCACATTAATGAAAGATGCATATCGTGTAATGAGGCAGGAAGTAATGTAGCTTCATCCTGATTCACATATTAGGTATGTTCAGAAAGTATGGAGCTGCTGCAGTATTCCCCTTGCCACAAAGACAACCACAACAGATGGACAGAGAAAAACATTGCTTCCATGATCCTCTACTATAGGAAAGTTATATATACAAGAACATGTTGATTTCCAAAGTGAAATGATAATTTATGTCAAAAATAAGTTTACTAGACACTTCAATTTGATAACAACAAACAACAAAGATATTATATACAAATAACAATTGTACTATATTATTTAACAGGTTTAAAAGGAAAATAAATTTGATCAAAATGGCAGCATACAATAGAGAGTATTGTAAATGACACTACAGCTACATTGGCAGTACACAATAGAGAGGGCTGTAGCTGGCAAAAAAGGGAAATTTGCATTTTTGGCCAGTACCTGCTTTTCTGGTTCTCAATGCTTGAATTGATTTCAGCTGTTTATTTAACATATTTACTGACACTGTATACTTTTACCTGTTTTCTTCTGGGATCCAGAAGCTCTGCCAACTCTCCTGGCTGTTATGTACAGGTAGTATGACACTTCTGTTTCAGTATCTAAAGATGAGGAGGCTGCAGAACGTGAATCAGAGCGAGCCTCACAGCTCAACCCTCTGAGAAAGTCCTACTTCTGCCCAGAGTGTGACGAGCAGCTCTCCCTGACTGCTACAGAAATCCTCAAACACAAGAAATCACACAAAGTATGAGAACTGTCATTGGATTGTCCAACAAGTGTACTTTGAATGTGACAGAGATGCAAGTGTGTTTGTCTCTGTTCAAGATAGCAGTCATTTAGAGTGTTCAAATGACAGTTTGAACTGGATCCCAATTCAAAATGGCTGCCCCTACATGGATTCCTGGTTAGCATCTGCCCACAGTGACCATGTGCTCGGTGACAACACAGGTTGAAGGATCTGTAAGGCCAAATTCATTACAGATCACATTGTAAACAATGCACTTCATCTTGAGAAATTTGCTTTTAGTTCACAACAACAAAAAAAGTGTCAATGATTAAGGCAAGGTCAAATGCCACTGTCATTCAGGAATTGAAGTCATTGTTTGTGCTGTGTCTACAGCAGACTATTCTGACTATCTGTAGCTGTGATACTGTTTGTAACTGTATATAGATAAACATTTCACTTACAATTTGAAATTTTGTTATGCCGGCAATTAGACTTCAAGTGGATACGAATGTCTGTTTATGCTGACATCGATCTCTCTGTTTTGAGTTGTTCTGCAAGTGAGGATGGGCATATTGATGTTGTTTGCGTAAGTGCCAGGTAATATTACTTGAATGTTTAATGAGTCAGACATGTGAAGAGGATTATTAACATTTAAACTTGCAGTTACTACCCAGTAGTCCTACCGATCATTAGATTTTGCTCATACTTGTATCTGGTGATCAAAATGTTTAGGGCACATGGTGACAGTTGAATTGCCCAAACTACAAAATGCCCCAGTACACTTGGTCAGACTGACCAGTATTTTGGGTCAAATTGCCCAGGGCTTGGTGAAATTGCTCCTTGGGCAATTTGACCCCAAATCCGGAGCAATTTGAACAAATGTGCTGGGGCATTTGTAGCTGGCACAATTCGACTGTTGCCTGTGACAGCAGTACTTACTGTTTACGCTGCTGGAATATAATGATGCACAGACCTCCTACCAATATTGTAGAGGAATACTTAGGCACAAGTATTCAGTACAAAGTCTTCTTGTAAGCAAAATGAGATCGAGATGTCGTCTTTGTCACCATCTTATCAATAAAAGTGTGCACCAGTCATCATTCCCGTAAGTATATTTGAACCAAGTCCACGGACTCCTAATTTGAGATACCCATATGATTCCCATCTCGATATTTTGTGGAGATTTGGGTTTTATAAGGAAAAATTAGCTCATAACGTATTTAACGAAAGTGACCCTTGAGCACCTTGAATTAAATCCTCGTATTTACAGAAAATTCTCATCCCTCTCTTTTAACACCTCAGGTACATTGGCAGAACACAATAGCGAGGATTGTAAATGACACATCTGGCACAATGGCAGTACACAATAGAGAGGATTGTAAATAACACTACCGGTACAGTGTCAGTACACAATAGAGAGGACTGTAAATTCCGATTCCAGTCTTTTGGCAAACCCCTTCCTCCTCCATACACACAGACTTATACATACACAATCCCCACGAGTGATGTGTTACTTATGCACCTAAATTAACTGTATGATCTAGTGAACGTGTATTTGAAGCAAAGGCTGCCATTGAAAGCACAAGGGCCACCTACTGAGTTATGCCTCGCTGCTAAATGTTTTTTGGGCCTAGTCCTTTACATGAGGGCTTTGGAGCAGTTTTTTGCAAGCCAGATTCACAATGCTAACTTCCAGCTTAATTGTCGTCCTGATATGTCGTCTCTGTCAACTACCATCGATTTGACACACAAGATGATCATATTTCGTTTTATCGAGTCCTAATTCTTTTATAACACTACCGTATCCAAGGAATATCATAAATTGAATAGTTGTAATTGAGACTTTATCAACTACAAGATTAAGTATTCAAATATCCACAGCAAAGTTCATGGAGGTCTGACTAAAAACAAACAGAGGCTCGTTTTACAAGATGCAGGATTGTACTTGGCATTTACCAGTAGGAAAGCACACGTCTTCCACCGCATGGTGCATGATCAATAAGAACTGGTAGTCTCGGATAGGTTCTCTCCTCCCTTTTTTGCCTTTTGATTCACTCTGAATTATTTGGTCGTGGGTATTTCACTGTAACGTCATGCAGTGATTCGTAGCAGTTATTGTGACACTGATTGTTACATTTGCTGTTGCGGCTTTAAGAGTATAATGTGACTTATTTCGTCAATGTTAGCGGCAACTCTTGGTGTCAGACCTTTAACAATAAGGGTAGATGATTTATTAATCAACCGGTTTAAGTAGACGCGTGGAACTCTCACGGTGTTCATATCAGCAGACGACGACGACCAAAGCAGACGAATCATACAGGCGTGAATGAGAACCTAACATGCAGCGTAAACAGCTTACACTTGTGTCCGTATTCTGTCTGTGTCTGCGGACGTCTGTGGTGTACTGTACGTGTCAGTATAAGGACCACTGGGCTCAAGGATCGTATCAAATCCCAACAACGGACAACCAGTATTCCAAAGAGCTTTCAGGGATAAGTCTGTATGAGTGCTTGGCTAGTTGTTTCACTCACATCGTGTCGTGCAGGTCGTTTAATTACTGGACGAATTCCACCGTATGTCAGTTCTTTCAGAAATCCCTGAGTGACAATGGCAACAAGGAAGAGGGTACCAATGTCCACGCTATCTACACCGACATGGCCACCATGCCACAGGTAGGCTCACTGCTTCCCTCCTTTACGTAACAAGTGTAATCCCATGCCTCCAAAACACTTGAATTGACTGAATCTATGTGACGGGCCCTAACACGTCAGTCAGGCCGTGTTATTCAGACTCCTACATGCCACAGGAACTGACAAATCTGTGAATGTTTGGTCATGATAAGCATATTCTGCACACAAAAATATACATTCAGTCTTTTGTGCCATTTAAGAGAAGAAGTATAGTGTTTACTTCTTAAAGCTCAATATTTGTAGACTCGCAAGATTAAACTTATGTCCATCTCGTTATTTACCCTCTACAACCCCGATATGTAAAATCAAGACATGTGAAAACTTAATATGTAAGAAATTAACGCAACACCTATAACAAAATTTAAAAACAATTTGTTAAAACAGTTTGTAAAACAGTAACGGAATCTGTAAAATACAGATTTGTTGGTTTCATTTTCGACGAGCTTGACTAACACTGGTTTTCAAAATAACCAAGCTATTGCAATATTTCGGTCAAAATTAACCTTATTTCTAACTTAGCTGAAATCTGATGTTTTGGCCAATTAGAATGAAACAAATGTCGGTAATTGTGTAATACATGTACTGGGATACTTTGATATCATAGTCTATATTCGACAGTATCTAAGGAAATCATCTCATTTTTTCCTCGTATTTTTACACAAATGGCCATATGGGTTGTATTCATTATGTCCTTTTCAAGGAGGTATTACCTCGGCATTTTTAACTCCCACAACGCTGATGTAGCTCAACGTTGGCATATAAATTACCGTCCCTTCGTCAGTTCGTCCGTCCAAGGAACTGATTTGCGCGATATCTTTAGAGATGGCTTATCAGTTTTAGTGCTATTTGTTACGACAGCCAAGGTTCAACTTGAAATTCTGCAGATATCTTGTTTTCTTAGGGCTACATGCCTCCAGGTAAGGAGACCAATTGCAATCGTTCGGATTACTATCCCCCGCAACAACGAAGCTGGCAGTGCGTCCGTATACTTTGTCCGAAGCATATCACCTAAACTAGTACTGATAGATTAACCAAACTTTGTACACATATCAAGCATGACCCTTTGGTGTGCCTTCTTTGGTTTTGACCCAGATACGAATTATATTTTCCATGGAAACATATCTAAGGCTGTGACTATGAGGATGTCTCCTAAGCTATACATGCTAGCTTCTTAAAACTTAGTACATGGCAAGCATGATCCTTAGATGTGCCTTTTGGAGATTTGACCCATATATGATTGGTAATTTTTGTTTGTTTGGTGGGTTTTTTGGTGGTTTTCATGGAAACATGACTTAGACTGTGATGATGACAGATGATGAGGATGTCATCTTGTCCCGAACAGATCTTCAAACTATGCATGCTAGCTTAATAAAACTTGGTACACATATTATGCATGATCCCTAGATGTACTTTTGGGGGTTGAGACCAGACATGAATTTTATTTTTGCTGTTTCCATGGAAACATGACTTAGACTTTGGCTTTGAGTATGTTATCTTGCCCAGAGCTGATCTCCCAAACTTTAACTCTATCAAAACTTGGAACGCGTTTGCCTTGCTCTCTCCAAATTGTGCCACACAACAGTGTGTGAATTTTATTTTTTTGTGGTTTACATAAGAACAAGTTTGACTTTACTGAAATTGGTGGTTGTGCTCTTTTCCGGAGCAGAACTTTAAAACTGTTCACTATTTTTTCACCAAACTTGGCATATGTATAGGTCTGGTGCTATAGTGGTGCATTTTGATATGTTTGGGTTTCTGAATAGAATATTTTGTTCTTTTCCATGGCAAGACGTTCGACCTCGACTGAATATTGGTGGTAGAGTTCTTTTCCGGATGAGCTCTGTTAAATCTGTAAGACCTTACAATACTCTCCTTCCAGTCTGCCATATGCACACCTGAACATTGACATACTGTAATCATATCTATTAGACATATTCATGAAGAGTATTCTGTCGTTGCGGAGGATAAAGATCTCTTGGTATTATTGTTATGTTTTACAGATGGAGATAACAATGAAAAGGGGATAGCTGGGGTGCTCCTGGCACAGTCAGGCTGGTAAGGCTCATCATCAGCTTAGGGCTCTTGACCCCTCTACACGCAGCCCAGACAGCGAATGGGACCTCTCCCAGGACACGCTGCTTTGCCGAACCCACCAAGAACTTTCCGGAGAATATGTAGACTCCCAGACTGCAGCCCTTTGCAGTACCCAGAGTGTCAGAAGGGCTGAGAACCCGACACGATCCCTATCTGCGCCATGCACCAAACCATGGGCACCGAGAACAGTCTGAAGTCAGACGACAGTGTATTTGTGATGCAAGCGAGGCATTTCAAATGCGAGGTCTGCGTGCTTTTCCTGAATCTTGCCAATCACGTTACTGTCAAATTGAGCCAACTGATTGGCTTTATCAAAACAAAAAGGACAAGATCAGGTTTGTTTGCTGGAATTCTTCTAAGACTATATAATTATGGGCCTATTCCAGATCAGTTTGAAAACATCATTTTCCATGACCCCCTAGACGTGTTCAGGGTCGTGGCATGGATGGACCTCGGAGTCAAAGCCACAGACATGGCGAAGACGGTAGTAAAAGCAGCGAGCCATGCCATCATGTCTTTTAATCATGGCTCTTTGTGCCAAGGAAGGGCATCCACAGACAAGGTGTTGGGCAGTCTCTGTAAATTCATGGCACAATCGACATTTAATGGAAATATTTTCTTCCAGAATCACACTTAGGCGATTGCGACTGGGAAATGACTGGTATGAATAGTATAAAGCAGAAGCCCTCAGTTTCACATTTTAGGCCAGTCGACTTCGTCCTGGCCTCCACAGTAATCAAACCCCGGCCTCCAGAACTGACTGGCACATATTAACGATTGAGAGAGGAACGAGTGTGTGGGCTTTTTTTATGAGACATGAGCCTTCATGTCAGACGGTCATGGCTGGATATCTTGTTTTGTCCACTCAACTACTCCAAAGGAATAAGAGAGGACAGGCACAGCAAAAATAGTGTTTGCTTTGATCTTGTTTCGGGCATTTAGCTCTAAACTCCAGATTTCTTTCAGCGATACCCGGCCCGAAGTTTGTCTTGAATCTTGGCATTCTGGAGCTTGTCTCGAATTTGCATTCCAAAATACAATGTAGGTGTATTATTTATTATTCCCCTTTTTGTTGTACCAAACATACCTCCTGAACCAATGACCCAAATCGCATACAAACAAACAATCTCCCAAATGCCCACCGTGGTGTAGATTTTCTCCTTAAAATCTCTAGGCTCTAGGCCCGATAGCAAAGAGTAGATAATTCTAAATTATTCCAAAATTTCCAAGTTTGACATAAAAAATATCTCAACAACTGATGGTTCCAACACTTCCAAATCTCTTGTTCAGATGCGCAGTTGAATTCCCAACAATATTACCTGGACGGGTCAAATCGCTAAAATGTATCGGTTGGCAGGTATTTTTGTTTTCATGTTTTGCCATGTTTTTCAACAGTTTTCAAAGTACTTTGATTCCAAACGGTGCAATAGGATCCAGGGCTTCCAAACGTTCCATTCTTTGTGTCCATGAACATCTCTGCACACTGAGCACAAAAAGGAGCCAAGTGTCATTGTTCTAATCAGAGTACAAAATTTGATGGTGATTTATACACACGTGCTCTTGAACCATGTCAAATGTCTGTCACTAATAGTATTTTTTAATCTCACCTCATGCCATAACCACAATTGAAATGTAACAAATCCTGAAAAAAGTTGGACCCATCCCATAGGGATTACGTGAGACTCAGTAGTTTGTTTCAGAACAACTCTGAATGAATTTTAGAGAATATATCATATTTATCATGATGTATTTATTTACTCCAAAGTGTGAAAATTACAGTTTAGGTATAAATGTTTCGCTGGACACAATTATCTTTGATTTAAAAATCGTAAGTCCATGATGCAGCTTTAGGTATGAAGTAAATGCAAGGTGCACGGCAGTGATTCTGGTGTTTCCATTCCAGTCATATCTGAATTGTTTCTCACCCGCAGTTGAAGCTATGACGGACTTTCAGGTAACATTCCAGCATTCGCTTAAACCGCCCATCGTTGTTTCATATGCATATTAGTCAATTCATAACTATTGGCGAAAGTATGCGAAATAGTTTCCAAATTGTGCTAGTCAGCTGGACCAGTTGTGATATATTTTCAAAATGACCTCATGAAAATTCACTAACCAGTCGGGACAGTGAGTATGGAGATTTAGTCGCCCGACTGAATTTTTACTAGGCACGGGTTAGCGGCCGAGTGACTATTTTGCACGCTGACCGGAGGGCGCTCTCTCCTAGATCAGTTGGTACGTCCGATGTCCAATCGTCGAGCTGCCATCTCGAGGGCAAGTAACAGTTGCAATTAATTCGAACTCCCATAAACAATGAGTTACGAATGGATGTATTACAACAATATGCCTGTTATTTCAAACCGATCAAGAAGGATCAATAATTGTCTTTCTTTTTTTAAAAAAAACAATTCGGTAATCACAGGTTATCAACAGTGGAATGGACAGTTTGAAGGAGTCAAGCCCTAAAGTTAAAATCTTCTTTAAAAAACAAAACACAATGAATATAACCCAAAATGCTATTTATGAAAACAATTATACTGTACAATTGTTTCTGTATAACCATCGGAAATAGACTGTAAGACCGATTATAATATGTTTATATATAAGTAAATTACACGGTTATCGACTACGTTTTCATGTATACTGAACAAAGAGATACAATTTTGTAATATGCAGTAATAGGAAATATATTTTGTCCGAAAGGTTGGATGTCTTTTTTGTGTAAATAAAGTCCATTTTTTGTCAAATAGGTGAAAAAAAGGATTTCAGTTTACAACCCTAATGTTCAAACCTAAAATTGGATTTTGCATATTGCGTTAATTGTTTACATATGAAGTTAAACTTGTTTTTACATTTTGCGCTAGGTGTTGTGTCAAAGAAATCTTATACACTTTGCGCTATTTTTTACGCATTTTTGCGTTATATTTTGCGTTCAGTTTTACATGTTAGTTTTTATGTACTGTCTTCATTTTACATGTTGGGGCTCTACAAACCCTTAGCTATTACGTAGGACTGATAAGACAGGGATAAATATACAGTAGTGATAAGACAAACTGGTTTTTCAATGTATATGATTCTGTTAGTATATTAAATAATAATGCTACAGACAATCGCTCTCTCTCTCTTGCTTACCTACATACGTATTTTGAATATACAAATTAATTACTCTAAATATATGGGCAACTGTTGTGATACTAGATATTTGGTAGCCTATATATTAGCCTCAGCCCAACACCACACACACACACACACACACACACAGAGAGAGAGAGAGAGAGAGAGAGAATTTGCAACATCTCTTCGATAGTCGAGGTAGTCTTCGAAGTATTCATAGGAAGAACATGCCCTCTTGAACCTCGGTTTTATCTTTGTCTATTGACACATACTTCTGAACCTCGGCTTTATCTTTGTCTATTGGCACATACTTCTGAACCTCGGCTTTATCTTTGTCTATTGACACATACTTCTGAACGTCGGCTTCATCTCTGTCTGTTTGACATCTTGATCTGAATCTCTGCTTTATCTCTATCCGTTTGCCATATAGTTCTGAATCTCTGCTTTATCTTTGTCCGTTTGACATATTGTTCTGAACCTCAGTTCTGTCTATATTACTTTGACACAAAGTCTTAAACCTCTTCTTGTATATATACCCCTTCCATAATGTGACCTGAATCACCAATCTATTTTGAGGTAGGCCAGGTGTAAGCGGAAAGAGTAAAGATGACCTGCCGTTACCATTCACCTTTCACAGAATGCGTTCGCCACTATGATATCATTTTTGTTACATGACGTTTCACTGATCAAGCAGGAAAAGTCGACCTTCAGTGGACCTCTGTTTCTGTTTAGTAGTCTAATAGGGAAAGGCAGTTCTTAGAACTACATTTGCATATGGAAGTACGAGTAATTAATAACACTCCCACATATGCTACCACTCTTTAGGTCCAAGCGAGTCTGTCAAGATAATCTATTATCTTCAGGCGCAACAGTAGAAGATTAGTACCAAAATGTCAAACGTCTTTCAAAAACATAATAATTCATCGATTAATTCATATTCAAGCTTTGGAAACATGAAAGGACTTTCCTTGTGTCGTCTTATACATTAATGTATTCAGCAATGATAAGAAATAGAAATAGATAATATAAATTGATGGGTTTTTTTTCTAGTGTTGTTATCAGTGTTCAACACAAAGACATAGATATGGCATATTACCCATTATACAAACATTCTTGTTATCAAGGGGAAATTAAATATCATTGATATATATATACTAGGCACATAAAGAAACTGTGTATACAAAATTTAAAATCTAAATTTATCAAACCTGTGTAGACACATAAGGACTTAAACTCGGAGATTAGAGACATGTATCCAACATGCATGCACGTGCCACGTTCCGTGACGTCAGTGGTTTCGTCCTTGAGATATGCAATGCATTGTTGCACGTGCAACAGAGCTAATGAATGCCACACAATACTGTCAGTTTGGAGCGCTCAAACCCTGACCCTACGATCGTTCAAACAATTAAACAGCTACTGAGACGCATAGCATGCCAAGGCTAACGCCCGAACAACATCTTGAGGCCATTGGGATGGTGCGTTGGGGAATGTCTCAACGACAAGTGACTGCACATTTCCACTGCCACCTGAACACCATTTCAGCACTAGTGAGACGCTACCAGAAAATAAATGACGTCATCGATCGGCGATGCCCTGGACGTCCATGTGTAACAACGCCAAGACAGGACAGATGGATAAGGGTGACCCATCTTCGCCACAAGTTTCAGACTGCAGTAATGACCTCCCATACCATCCCAGGACGTTTACGTCATCATGGGATCAGACCACGACGTCCCGCCATACGACCTCTCCTGACACAACGTCATCGACGAGCTCGCCGAATGTGGTGCCTAAATCATGTCAGCAGACCATTGTTTTGGTGGAGAAATGTGGCTTTTGCAGATGAGTCTAAGTTTAACATTTCCAATAGTGACGGACGTCAACGTGCCCATAGACGCGTGGGAGAACGTTCTGCACAGACCTGTGTCTTGGAGAGGAATCGCTTTGGTGGCGATTCCTTGATGATTTGGGATGGAATAGCAGCACGCCAAAAATTCCATTGGTGATTGTTCAGAGCAACTTAACTGGTGTGGTCTACAGGGATCAGATTCTTCGACCTGTGGCAATTCCTTTTTTGCAACGTCATGGCCCTGGGTTAACATTCCAACAGGACAACGCCCGCCCTCATACGGCAAGGGTTGCTATGGATTTCTTGCACCACAGCGTTGACTTATGGCCAGGGTCTGCAACTTCACCGGACCTCTCCCCGATACGGCATGCTTGGGACGAGATGGATGGACGTCTACGCCGTCTACCCAGTCCCCAGATAACGTCCTTGACCTTGCAGCAGAGTGAGTGAGTGAGTTAAAATTTAAATTCACTTTGGCAATACCTTGCAACAGAACTTGAGAGAGTCTGGTGTCACACCCCACAAGCACGTTTGATAGGTTCTCGATACACTGCTGTTCTCAATGCCAATGGTGGACATACCCGTTATTGAGCTTCTGACATGGTCGTTTGTCTCCTGTCCCGCTTGTGGACTCTTGACGTCATTGTGATTGACTTTTCAATTGAAATTCTCCCTATTTGTTATGGTCTCATGATCCCTCCATTAAAGTTTATATGAACCTTTGACATTTTTTATCGTACTTATAAACTAGAAATACTTATTTGCCTAGTACATTTTGCAATATAGAGGGGTGTTGTTGGTGGATCTTATAGCATCCAGAGAAAATTCGCCTACATGTGTCTTTCACCATGATACAGAGACACATCTGTGCTGGTTGAGTATATTTGTTTGAAAGTCTCTAACAATTAACCTTAGTAGGCTGTGTGGCAACCACCTGCCAATGCAACCAGCTGTGATTCATTGACTTCCTTTCTATAATTGCTCCGTTTCATTCGTCACTGGGATCGATACACAAACTGCACACCAGCCTCGTCTTTTACATTATTTAAAACAAATTTTGATATGATCTTTAATCCCTGTGTCAGGCAAGCAGTGTTAGATTGGTAGAGATCTCGACAGGAATCATTACAAATTAAGGAAGAATAAGTTAAATCTGAACATTACGCTTCTTAAATGTCATTAATTCTTCATGAATTGAAAGACATTAGCTGTATTCATGAATAGTTTCATGCTTTATGTGGGAAGTGATTCATAAATTATTCTTCACACTGTTGCAGTTTTTTAGTTCAGTAAGTTAAAGGTCACATGCAACCCCAAAACAAACTTTATTAAAACAGAATTATCACTTATTCATGACATATAATATACATTGCTGCTTTTAAAAAAACAAACAAACAAAATTATAAGCGAACAATCGCGATTCAAAAGTGCAATATTGTGTACTCTGGTTTACCTCCCTTGAAACGAAGCCCTCGGGAGACCGAACCCAGTCAGAGCGGGTGAATGTGCACTCAAGTGTAACGTCGATGCAACGACCAAAACAATATCATCTGCATACGCCAATATACCATCATCAACATTGATATCAACACCCAGCAGAAGAGTATGTGGTATAACAATAAGATTCACAAGCAAGTGTGATGCCACGATAAGACATTGGGCCCCTCGGGAGGTCAGCTCAAGCCTTAGGGGGAATGATCCCCTGGGTCCAACTGAAGGGTACATGACCAGTTTCATAGAAAACAGTTTAAGATCAGCTATACAGATATCATTTTTCAAAAAATCATCTGGGATATCATCGAAACCTGGTGATTTCCCTCTCTTGTTTTGATTCGGTGCTATCAGTAAATAGTCACAATGCTCAACTCCTAACAACTGAGGGATGAAATTAGACTCAATATAAATTGAGGTACAAACATAAATTTCACACATTCATACATTCAACACAACCCTTGCATGCATTTCTTCCAGCTCTCCTCAAACATCAAGCTGACCCTATGAACTAACTGAGACATCTTTACACCAAACTTACTAGAGTGGATGAGGATATGGTCAAGGACTGATCTTCACCAATCAATGCTTCTCATAGCAGCCACTAGGAACGGGGTGCCAAGTTTGCGGACTTACACCCAACTTGATTAGATCCATGCCCATGGCTTCACCCACTGTCCCGATTATTAACAGACCACCGTGATGTGGTAGACCATTCCTAAGTGCAGTCCTTAACTACAAACAAGCAACAATTTAATTTTTCAAAAATGTATCGATTACAATACTCGCTACAATGCGACAATTGATGTATTATCTCACATGGAAGTCCACACATTTTAGATGGGACAGTGCCATACATTGTTTGCTTTAACTGTTCTTAATAGGTAGAGGTAGTATACAAAGCCTCAGTTGTTTTAAGTCTAAACAATTATTTGAAAGTTTTTGTAAGGACGAACCAGTGTTCATTGAAGGATTCATAGAGACGGTCCAATGGATACGTTTCAAAACTTGACTCAAAGGACCCTACACCACCCTCATCGTCACGATTACATAGTGTAGTTGTCCCACCAACAGCACGTTCTAACAAATGTATATTTCTGCTTTGATGTAGGAGATGTCCGATGTTGTGGGCGGATGCAGCTTCATGACCTGTGACTCCTGCTACCTGGACCGAAGCAACCGACCCCGGTGCAACATGCCAGGTAGGATACGGGAATGTCGTGCTGAGTAGTCAGGAAAGATACCTTTACACCATAGATAAGCGTTTACTACACGTTCCTATAATGCACAGACGGTCAGGGTGATGCGTCATGTAACCTGTGTAACCAAAAGAATATAAATATGAAAATCAAGATGAGAACCCACAGATTACAAGCGTTACCTGGGGCGAGATATGCACACATTCTCATGCCAAATACAAATAGCAAAAGGTATGGTGAACTCGTATAGTTAGAAAGAAAAAACTGATGATATGAAGTAAAGGAAAGCAGCAGAAGTCTGCAGAACTGTTAGCACAACACACGTTGTTGAAGTGTTAACTTCTAAGAAAGTTGATAATCACTCGGTTTTATTGGGTGATCTTTAATCTGTTTTAACTAATATGCCTTCATATTATGTGTCCGCATGAACAACAGTGTGTCTGGTAAATTGCGTTTATAATCTACTTGTAGCGGCTGTGTTGGTTTACTCGCAGTGTTTTTAAGGAGGGTGTGTGTCCATTTTGTTTTCATGACGTCATTACACAGATGTGTGATCATTTGTGACCTAATCGGTTTTGACAATGAGCTCTGAACCCTTAACCATTTTAAGGGTTTTCTTCTTTTTCATGTTTTCTATGACGTCATTTATGATTAATGATTCATCGTCGTCATCACTTTCCGTTCCAGGACATTCTTTATGGTATCAGTGTCTTTGTGAGTTGTGGTTATTGTTAGACACTTATATCACATTCTGGCAGAGAACATGGTCACTTCACAGCATCTTCCTCCTCATTTTCTTTTGAAACCCAGGGGGGAATCCCAGGTGGACCCACTGAAGACTTTTCAGGACACCAGTTTCGTTTGTGTTTTTGCAAATCACGAACACCTTGAAACTTGATGAGTCCACAGTCATCATAGGATGGCATTGTTGGGAGGTTTTCTTCACACTACTTCCCACTCTAAACGTCTAACTCGGACTGAATTGTCCTAGTTTTGAGGTTTCCTTTCAAATTGAATGCATTAGGACAAAAGTTACAAATGGGGAGGTATTTGAGGTTTTAGGTTAACCAACAAGTGTCTGTAAAGTTTCTGGGCAGTCATTTGAAACAGCTCCATGAAATTATTATGCTTTTTCTTCTAAGTGCACAGGGTTGTGCACTGTACACTAGGGGTTCCGGAAACAAGGAAAGAGTTTGTACACAAAGTTGAATGGATATAAAGTCATCCAATAAGGTACATTCTGATGAAAGTGGTTGCCGCAGATGCTGCATTGACGGCACTGATGAAACATCACGTCCATCAGGCCGAGGATGAGGAAGAGGAGGGGGAGGATAGGATTGTTGATGTTTCTGTCTTCTGTCTCAACAGATGTCTAAGTCCTGGAAAAAGTTTGATAGCATGCGGGACATGTTGTTGACTGCATGGTAATCCAAGTCAAAATGGCAGTGAACCTGTGCACTAGCTACTTTTATCTAAGAAATTGTCTTTTGTTTCTTCATGGGACTGTGGGAGGAGGAAATCATTTTATCAGCTTTAGATCACCCTTTCATCTGAATAAGAATTTTAGCCCATTTGACCACTTGTTGAGTAGGGGTAGCAAAATTAGTTAGGGGCTGCTCTGAGGTTTCTTTTGGTTTGTCTTTCTTCCACTCTTGGTCATACTGTAGTATAGGGAATAGGTGTAATTTGCCATCTGCTACAAACTGGCAAAAGTACGGTAAATAGACTTCCAGAAACTGGTGAGGGATCTAGAAGGTCATAGAAGATGTGTGCTGATTGCTCCAGGATTTGTTTCTCTCTGTCGGAAAGCAAGACAAAGGGACAGTTTTCCAGCAAGGTCTCAAAGACCTGTCATATTGGAAGCTGTTTTTCATGCAGGGTATATGTTGCCTTGGATTCTCGTATGTTTGGGTTGCGATATGTGGTAATTCCTCTTTGCTTCCCAAAGGGACAAACGACCAGTTCGGATCTCAGTATAGGATCCCCACGATAGCTTGCTTCCTGGCATTTTTTCGATATCCATACACCCGCAATATCTCTACTTCGAGTGCACTAATTGAAGTGCACTTAAACCAGTGGATCTGTTGTAAAACACTCTTTGTTCTTATAGACTAAATTTGCTCAAAACGCTTCTTCTCAGAGACTGTGAGGGCCGAAGTGGGCGTATACAGGCTCCTAGGTATGATGCACCTATGGAATCCTGTACACCTATTCCCTATACTACTCATACAGTTCCAAATATCAGTTGACAATCATCATGGCACATTTTCTTCTTCACATATAATTGAATGATAAGGATCTCCTTTTCTTTCACCTCTGAACATGTAAAATTTACCGGCTTCAGGTAAAAAGGAGCTTGTATTGCGGATTGGGAGTGAGTGAGTGAGTGGGTGGACCAGACAATCCAGTGATCAACAACACGAGCATCGATCTGTGCATTTGGGAACCGATGACATGTGTCAACCAAGTCAGCGAGCCTGACCACCCGATCCCGTTAGTCGCCTCTTACGACAAGCATAGTCGCCTTTTATGGCAAGCATGGGTGGCCTATTCTACCCCGGGACCTTCACGGGTCTATTGCGGATTATTCAATGATGAAAACCAAAATGGGTTAAGCTGGCAGGGTTAATGGAGGCGAAGAACGATCTGAATACCATGAGTGGCGCTTAAAATATTGAATTTAACATGTTTCACGTGAGTATATTAAACATGGGATAGGAAATCTGAGATCACAACCAGTTGAGGAAATACGAGTGTTCGTTTGATGGTGGTGATATTTTATTTTGACAAGAAAAATATTTTTCGATCAGAAACGAGGGAAGTACGTTGCCAACCTTTGCTCGCTTCGATCGCATGTAAGAAGACTTGTCATTTTCTCAGTGCTGCGCAACCCCATTTGCGCTACAGTTTGCTGTGGGTGAACTTTCCTGTGTTGTGCGTTTGGGGGTTTAATCAAATACTATGAGAGTCTCACCTTACCTTCATTCTGAAAATTCACGGAAGCAGGACAATGTCCTAACATTCTATGTTTAGCATGTTTGTAACTCTTGACACCTTCCTGTAAGATGTCGATAGAGTTTTTGGTGTAAAGGTTTGATAACTCATTGGTTTCATTCAGTGTAAACAGTTGGGTTATCTTGTGCCTTTTTAAAAAGGCTTTGATCCATCGATTCTCAAATTCTTTAAAAACTCTGACAAAGTTTAAGCTTTAGTGTTTCGGTTTTCTCAGTCAATGTTTTCACTAGTTCTTGACCTTTCGCAGACTTGGGAGGAAGTACCCACAAGTACCATGAAAATAAATCAATGATGTCTAATAAATACTCACACACTATCACACCATCATTGTACTTTGCTAACAAAACCATATCCATGAGATCTGACTGCCAGTGGCTATCAAGGCCTTCGAGACTCGTTGTTAGGAAACATTCTCCTAACTTGTTTAGTCATGGTCCAGACCTTTCAGCCATGTCCTGATTCTGCGTAGGCCAGTATTCGACTGGCCCTCAGCTTTCACGTCTTCGTACTAATTGTTTGCGTCCACCATAACTGCTTGGTTGTTTGGGATCACAATAAAACTTGTATAGATAGTCTTCCTAAGGTGTCATCTCAAACACAACTGACTCACTCGCATCATGCTACATATACAAATATATAAACCAAGATGAAAATAAAACACAAATGTAATACAAACCAAATCAAGGACAATGTCTGCAACAATAATTTTCAGAATGTGGCAGGCTACATTTTGATGACTTAATGACCAAAGGACCCCCTCAAGGTATTATCAGCACACTTCCCTAGGGTCAAGCTAAAGGTCCCACACCTGGGCCAGAAGGGGACTCAGCAAAATGCGGGATGGGGCGTAAGGTTTCAAAGTTCATGGTCAAAATCGATAAGGTCACGAAAACATCACACACTTGTGTGATGACATAATAAAAACGAAATGACCGTTGTTTTTAGGTCTGTTTATAGACTGTTTCCAGTCGAGACTACACTGGTGATATCTTCCTTCCAATCACTGATTTCAGCATCCACGCCTATTTAAATAGAAGCACACACTGTGTTTCTCCCATCAAACGGGGAGAATTTTGAAAATAGTCACTTTGTCACGTGCAGACACCATGGGGTACGTCACTATGTTCCGTACAGACCGAATAGGAACAGATGAATGTACGACACTATGCCACGTGCATAAAGTAAGGACGCTGCTCGATGTATTCGCTCTATATCAATTTTCCGAGACGCGTTTTTCTCGATATAAGCATTACAGATTTGTGCGTAAAATTACAAATGCCTTTTCCCTTGCAGCGGAAATGGATTATTAAAGAGGACAGGGACGATACTCCTGCCGGTAGGACTCGCTACCAAGGTCACATGATGTCTACGCCTGTTGGACGGATTATGGGAATGTCACATGATGCTGTTGCACATCATATTGTATTTATACACAACCTGTCCCTTCTTCTTCCTTATCTCGTATATATAAGTAACATCAATACGATGCAGTTAATAATCACATGCAATTGATGTGTTCACTGTATATATGAATTGGGTAACGTCACGTGCTTCACGGACCACACAACTCACTATGTATAACTGCATTGTGGCACCTGCATTAATGGTAACCTTAAACCCTATAGCATGTTTTCTTCATTGATTTACGCCGCACTCAGCAATATTGCAGTTACATTACGGCGGTGTGTAAATACTCGAGTCTAAACCCTTCAGCATATATACAGGGAACCTATATGGAGTTGTAGAGTATCAGTGTTACTTGTGTTCACACGTGCCTCAATCAGCGCAGTGCTTGGTGGAATGTATGAGTGAGTGAGTTTAGGTTTACGCCGCACTCACCAATATTACAGCTATATGGCGGCGGACTGTAAATAATTCAGTCTGGACCAAGCAGTCCCGTGATCAACAGCAAGAGCACTGATCTACGCAGATGGGAACCGATGACCTGTGCCAACCATCCCGTTAGCTGCCTCTTATGACAAGCATGAGTTGCTGAAGATCACTGTTTACCTGGATCCCACTCAATCCATGCTGGATTGATTCACCTAAGTGTTTCACAGCTTCTTCATACGACACCTCGATGGGTTTCCCTTCTATGTTGAGTTGGCTTTCTAACTCACCTTGAGCTTACCACATGGCATTGTGGCCATCCTACCCCTTCAAAGACCAGAACAGGCACTTCTGCACTTGACTGCCGAACATTTTTTATGATATTGACATTATTTGTTTGTTTGTTCTTAAAACACACATTTACATTTTCACAGCAAATTTAGTAGTTCCCTTGTTACTATAAGAAGGCGACCTTTGTCGCCGTACCTCACTACCGGTCAGGGCCTGATTTACATTGACTTCTGACGAAGGCTGTAACTGGGCGTGGATTCTAAAAGTAACTAAATAAATAAACAGACATAAAGGTACAAAGATAAACAGACTACTAGAGAACAGGTTGGTTCGAGCAATGTTTCGAGATATTGCAGTTCGCGTTAATCAAGTGGCATGTGCTTATAACACACTATGCACGGCATATTTGTTTATCTGCCAACGAGCTGCCATCTTTTCACAATAAAATCTTTATAAAACACATACTTTGTTTTCTCTTCGTTGTTCTCTTTTTCGCCATAAAATGACGCCGTGTACATGAGGAGTACGACTGCTAGACTGTTCCCACCAAATATCTTTTTGATGACCTCTTAACTTCTGGGTATTATTCAATCTTACATATCACACGCTTACAAATAGAAGTTTCTTGTGTATACTCAGTTTTGTAAAGGATTCTTCCCATATCAGCAGTTTAAAACTCACACACTCAAGTTTTCAAGCTACACGATTTAAATCATGAAACGCTAAAACTTTACATACATATAACAATCAAACGTACACACAGATTTAAACCGCAGAAACTTCAACTCCTACTATGCTCACGTTATGTGGACTCTGCCATGTTTGTAATTTTGCGGCTTTTAAAAGTGCGTTTATATATAGTCCATGATTGGATTGAAAAGCTGTTTTCACATAGTGAAGTGTTGGCGTTTGTCAGGTAAGCCATTAGTACCACAGTCGTTGTGCTAACATCCAAGTATAGACTTTACTTCTACGTAGACTCTTTAGAAGAGGGCAGTGGGGTAGCCAAATGGTGTAAGGCATCCGCTCGCCACACGGAAGACAAGGTGAGTCGCCTTTTATGGCAAGCATGGGTTGCTGAAGGCCTGTTCTACCCCGGGACCTTCACGCGTCTGCATACATGGAAGCATCAATCATGCAGATATGCGACCCTACGTAGAAGAAAGTATCATCCGAGTCTATGTTAGCACCGTGTACGTCGTTAAAAGAATCATTTAGCAATAGCCTAGCAACGGTGAATGCCAGATTCGTCAGAGCGGAGAAAAACACAGCAAACAGACAACAAAATGTACAATATATATTTCTGATGATAGGAAACTGATGCGCTATCACAAAAACATGATGGGTTGGATTGTTGTTTAACCCCCTCAGCAAGAGTGCAAGTCTGTAAATGATCGAGTCTGGAAGAGACAGTCCCGTGATCAACAGCATGAACATTGATCTACGCAACATGGATACAATGACATGTGTCACCCAAGTCACCGAACCTGACCACCCGAACCCGTTAGTTGCCTTTTACGACATGGGTTGCTGAAGATCAATTCTAGCCCGGATCTTAATGCTCAGAAACCACGTTGGTAATTTGAGGGGCAGGTACATCGTCCAGGTCTTGCGGTGCATGAACACCCCACGACGAAAAATGATTTACTTATGAAACTGTCTACTGGCTGCATGCACCCCGGCATTTCGCCAGCAACAATAAGGATAATAAGAATGTAATGATAAGGGCCAGTCAGACAGTGTACCCCTCTCATTGGTGGGCCTACGTCGGGGAATATTCCCTGAAATGAACTTATAAACCGAAAGTAAAGTTACTCTATTGCCCTAATGGGACACTTTTTCTTATAATATCCTACAAATCTGATACAATCTTGCTTACTCATGCAGTTACCTAAATAATGTCCCTCTGCCACGGAACTTCGAATTATTACTTGTTTTGAAAACTGATCAGACGTTGTCTTGCCATTACTGAATATGATCGTAAAGTATGACAGTATTGACAATTTCCAACATGTAGTGGCGACACCGGTTTCAAACGCACATGCCTTTGCTTACTAGCTTGGTTGTTTTATCCACCAGACTATGAAAGATCCTTTCTCTCTATGAACCGTGTGTTCCTCGTAAGACGGGTAGTGCGGGTAGTGCGACCAGCGCATGTGCAGGACAATGCTGGCGCGTGCAAGGCGAGGCGTCGCCTGCCAGTCACACTATCTGAGTGTGCGAAAGCGACAGGATGGCCTGATAATCTAGGAATAAACGGCAAGTCGCTTAAGCTCCATTGGGACAATCCCACGTCCGTGTATGCTTATCTGACGGAGCAAAGTCTTCGAGACTAAGCCAGTTCATAAGCCACAAGCCATAAGCCACTTCAAACCTATGAGTGCTCAAGTGCCAGCAGACCCCATATTTCTAATGGATGTGCGCTTCAACCTCATTCCTCTTCCTGTTAGAAACCCTTTCCATATAGTTTCAAATGGCCCCGACATTTCAGACACTCACTCTTCCTCTTCCTCAGTTTCAGATCCTTCCGAAAATCCTGCGTATACTTTTGTTCAGTTCTATTCACGATGTAACATCTGCTATACCTTTAGAAAAATGGAGGCCAGTTAGACAAACAAGTGTATCTTTTCCCCTCAATAGATACATTAAATGGCTATTTCTATGAAACTTTCTGCGGAGTACTACATGAAGTTAATTGCTGCCGCTCGAACCTAAGAGAAACTTCCCACGGCTTCAAAAATCATTTAATACTAAGAACAATACACCAAAGAAAAGCTTTCACGTAAAATTAACGGAAACTAGTTTTAAAAAAAATTTCCTGGATAGAGCTGTGCCTGAAGTTAAGATCAACAGAAGGAAATGTACTTTTCCAAATTGTAGATTCCTTTCAGGCAAAAATAGAAGTATGAACCGAAAGAAAGAAAAAGTAAAAATGGGAAAAGAAGGACAAATTTATCAAACAATATAAACATTTTACAAATAATGAAAAGCACTTCTACAGGCAATTAAAAACAAAGGGTGGTGGTGAGTATGACAAACGGCCTCCCATGGATGCCAACAAAAGGTTCTAGAAACAGTGGTGGTTTGTAGCTGGCGACTGTAGCCTTGATCAGTGACGATGATGCTTGAGAAAGTAACTGGTCGCATGTCCGTTTTATCTCACCAGATTGTTTGAAAAGTGTCACCAAAACGTCCAAAGCTCAAACAGCTCCATGGTTTGATGGCATTCGAAACCGGTATTGGAGACTGTTCTCCTGTGTCCATTATTACTTCAATAATGTTTCAATAGCCTCTTGGAGACAGGTGATATTTTCCTCCGTGATTCTGCAAGGTGTTTTCACAGGGTATCTGACAAACCTCGTGTCATCTTACTGCACTTCCAATGACATAATTTACAGAGAGGAGAAGGGGGCAAGAAAGGGATGTTGGGGGTGCAAGGATCAATGTGTACAGAAAAAAAGGCACCACCGAAACCTCTGAATGTGCCGGACGACAAAAAGGAATACACCTCTGTCCCTCACGAATGGATTCTTAAGTATTTTTAGGGTACTGACCTCCCTGGGCGACTACTTGATTTACTCAAATCTTTAGTGAGTTGCTGTTCGACTCAAGTTGAGATGTACTCGCAAGAGCAGGTGCAGACTATATTCCAATGAGAAAGGGGATATTTCAGGGGGATTCCTTTGAGAATCCTGTGGAAGATCAGGCTTACACCTATCTTGGAATGCAAGTTAGGGACAAGTTCCAGCATGCCACTATTCAAGATAACTTCGAACCGAGTATTGCTCTTGCTTAAAGAAAATCTGGTGCTCTGAGCTAAATGCTCGAAACAAAGTCGAAGACTTGCTGTGCCTGGTCTCTCTTATTCCTTTAGAGTAATTGGACAAAACAACATATCCAGAGTCTTGGCCGCCTGACCAGAATGATCATGTCTGATAATAGGGCCCACCACATACGTTCCTCTCTTAATCATTTGTATATGTCAATCAGATCTGGAGGTCGGGGGTTTATTAATGAGGAGGCTCTTCATGATGGAATTTTATTGTGTACTTTTGCACATATTTATCTATCGGTGATCTTCTGGTGATGCACGTCAAGACTCATGATGAAGGGAATTGCGCAGCTATTTTAAGCGTACCAAGGTTGTTGGAAAGAATCTGAAATTTGAGGTTGAGTTTGTTGATAGTGATGTACTGCCGGACGATTAACCACGTGAAGTTATTCACCCTCTGCCCAGAGTCGGTCATTCGTGGAGAAGCTTTCTGAGAAGTCACTACATCGTGTGTACAAACAGTGCACTTACTCTGCTGCATTTTCAATTTAACCTGTAAAACAAATAATAATGCATTTAGAGAGCGCCTAATATCCGCCGTAGAGGTGCTTATTGGTGCAGTGACAGTATACAAAGTTTACACAGTTTAAAAAGAGATGGAGACTTCTATAGAGAGTCTACACAATTTAAATGTATTTGAAAAACAGAAAAACCAAAATGTCGACATTTATCAGCGTCAAGTTTTCAATTTTGCTGAGTACATTTCGCTTCCTTGCTAAACTAAGAAGATACTTTTCCATCTTGTCACAATAATTGTCTATTCAGTAGGAAGATCAATTTACAGAAACGGATATCTGCCATCTACGTGTGTTACTTATTTATAAGGTTCTTGAAAAAGACTTATCGAAAGGTTGACATTTGGAGAGCCTACCAATTTGTGTTGCTGTGGAAACGACTGAAGAAACCACCAAAACAGTTTAAAACTTGTGGAATAAACCAGGACAGTGTACAGCCAGGTACGCACTTCCACATGAATGTCTCCACACTCACTCTGAACTTTCTTCCATATTGCCTTACAGTAAGTTGTGAAATCGTTTCCATATTCTGTTTGACATTGATCTGTTGATATTGATATTGAGTTAAGTTTTGCTGGCACTCAGCAATATCTCAGATATATGGCAGTTGTCTGTAATCAATCGAGTCTGGACCAGACAATCCAGTAATCGTCATCATGATCACAGTTGGGAACTGATGTCAACCAGTCAGCGAGTCTGACCACCCGATCTCGTTAGTTGCCTCTTACGACAAGCATGGGTTACTGAAGGCCAAAATTCTAACCGGACCTTCCCGGGTTACATTAGTCTATGACACCATGATCAGAGTACACCATACTTTTGTGGTACGCCTTTGATGAGAAAAATGAGATATGTAAAATCCTTAATGTGAAGCTAAACCTAACTGTACGGTAAAGACTGTTGCAAGTTGCTTAAATCGTTCGGTAAGGTGTAAACTCGTAGCCAAAAGAAAGTGAACATATTTTATTTTGAGGTTTTGGTAAAGTTGGGTTCGCAAACACGCTGACTAGTCATGAGCATGCTGGCTGAGTAGAAGCACATGCATTTGCGAAAACTGGTAAAACGTGCATCTCGGAGATGTTGCAAAATGCCTGTCGAGAACTGGTATAAAAAGACAGCGAATCGATCGCCTTACATCTCAGCCTGAAACTGTACACGTGGCAACATGATCAGGCTGTTGCAGCGTTGCAGGCAGACTGGCAGCACCCAAGACAGGTCACGATCAGACACTCCATCTGTGACGACCCCAAGGGAAGACCGCCATCTGCGCACTCTTCATCTGGGCAACTGGCAACGGAAATGGCGGCAACGGCTCTAGGACATATCATCAGTCGACGTACCGTGCTACGACGTCTACGTGCAGCAGGTATCTGAACTTGCGTGGAATGGAGGCTGGAGGCTGGAGGCTGGAGGCTGGAAGATCGTCATCGTAGGTTACAGTGGGCAAGGACTGTGCGTTACTGGCTGGTACGAAATTGGCAGCGGGTGTTTTTGCGGACGAAAGTCGATTCACCATGCTCCATAGTGATGGTCGGATCCGAGTATACCGTTACAGGGTAGAAAGACTAGCGCCGAACTGTGTCCAAGACGTGCATCCTTTTGGAGTAGGCGGTGTGATGGTGTTGGAAGGAATTTGTGGGAATCAGCGTACAAGATTGGTCGTAATACGTGGAAATTTAAACGCTCAAAGATGCAGATATCAACCCGTGACAAGACCATTTCTTCGCCATCAACAACAGGGAACGCTTCCTCAGCACGACAACGTCAGGCCCCACACAGCGCGAATTGTCCGGAACTACTTGAATGCCCAGAATATCCAAGTTCTTTCATGACCAGCACGTTCATCGGACTTACACCTTACAGAGCCCTTGAGGGATCACCTGAATCGCCACGTGTGAAGAAGACCACGACCCTCAGCGAACCGACAAGAACTTGCAGACGCTCTCTGGAACGGGCGGAATAGGATTCAGAATGACGTTATTCGACGGCTGACGACATGGATGAGACGGTGGGTCTGGGCGTGTATTGCTGCTAGAGGTGGTCACACTCGTTACCAAAGATGTGTATGCGTGACCAGAGACTTGGAATGACTGTCACATTCCATGACTGACTCATCATTTGTGAACCGTGCTATTCCTAACCCTCTGTCCATTACATGACACGTGCTCGTCATCTGTGTGAGTTTCTCATAGACACTGTTGGTGCATTGTCCCTAATGGTGGCTTCATTAAATGTCTATCACTTATTAACATTGTATGTATGATTTCATCGATCATTAATAAGGGTGTTCATATTCTTTTGCCCATTAGTTTATACAGGATGCTGTGTTTCAGTGGGTGACAAGAAATGGGTAAGTTTTTCAAGGTTCTACTACGCATTGAACGTGGATGAGGTTATTTTTGTGCGTACATTCTGTGTGTCTTCATGTTTTCTCGTTCGTCATCAATGACACAATTGTATGTATGTTTACTTCCCTTCAAATGTTCAGCCTCTCTTAATTCACTCACTATATGTTATGTATACTACGAACAAAAAGTATGGGAACACCCCAAAATGTGATAGTCATAAATAGACTTAAGTGTGATGAGATCATTTATAAGCTATGGTATATTTAACTTTTCTGTGTACTTGATGGGCATTATAAACAATATGTGAGAACATGAAGCAAATTCCTTGAAGCAACAGAATCAATATTGGTTGAGTTTGTGTTAAAAGAAACGTTGTGAAAAACAGCGGAAAATAAGGGTGCACCGTGTTTGATTCAAACGCCCAAACACAACAGCCTAGTGCATGCGTGTAGCAGGGCGTGGAGTCATCCCACAGATGACGTCCTTACCCTGTCAGCTTGCTGACGTGGTTAACCTCTTGGGTCATGTGGACAAGGCATCCGACTTCAGATCAGAAGCTCTGTGGTTCTAATCCCAGCACGGGACTCGAAAATTGTGTGGCCGCTACATTGGCACCCAACGTGGGACTGAGCACGTTCAAATCAAAATTGATCAAAAAAGCCTCAGTACCGAACTATGCTGCCCGGAACGTGCATTCTGTTGTCGGGAGAGTATGTAGCGGGGCGTGAAGTCACCACACAGATGACATCCTTACCTTGTCAGCTTGCTGACGGGGTTAAACTTTTTGGTCATGTGGACAAGGCGTCCAACTTCATATCAGATGGCCCGTGGTTCTAATCACAGTTCGGGGCTCGGACATTTTGTAACCTCCACATGTGGAAGACAGAGTTTCTGTGCAGCTTTTGGCAGTTGGCCACTGGCAAGCGGTTCCGAGGGGCTTGAAGCTCAATATATCGATCATCTCCACTGCATGTATTTATAGGTCTTCCAGAGCCAACGGTCCTTACTGCACCAGTGTTTGGGAACCTGTCCCGCAGTTTGTGAATGGCAGAGGGAGAAACCGGAACGCGGCAAGCAACACTCTTTACGGATTCACCATCCTTTCACCGTGCACAATGACTCTGCGTCTGTCATGATCGCTTGACGGCGTGCGGTTTGGCATGGTGAAGACGTTGTGAGGCTTCAATACTGTCTGCAGCTTCTTTTAAAGCAAACGTTGCAACAAGCTCTATGGGAAATGTGTCACAGTCTGACGTGTTTCATTTCAGTCAAACTCAACGAATATTGAGTCAGTTGCTTCATAAGTTCTAACATGTCGTTTACAGTGCCCATTAAGCACACAAAGGGTGCTATTTACCATGGAGTATAAATGGTCTCACCATGTTTAAGTTTATATGTGACAATCAAATTACACAGATGAATTGCTCGACGAACATGCATCAAATTGCTGAAAAGCATGTGCAAATGTGCAAGTAAACAGATGTATTATGGTGAAATGTTTTTTTTAGGAATTCGCCAATTTTCACTGATTTTTATCATTTCTTTGAACTCATGACAAAATATTCTCAACGTTTCGAATCTGTTTTACAATACAATAGTTCATGTGTAAACTGTACCTTTAAACAATACAGAATATTTTGCAAATTTTAGTTTAGAACAGTTGCCTGAAATAAGAGTCTATGTTTACTCTAAACCTTTGACGGGGGGTATACACATGAAACATAGCTTCCTGTCTCTTCTGCTGAGAGGAGTATTTTCTTACTAGGATGATTCTGCTGCTAGTCCCCCTGGTGGTGACTGCTTCCACTGCCGTCACAGCAAGTCAGGGATGCGGGCCTCCCACGTTTGAGGGCAAGATGGCTTTCTCTGTCTCAGCGTTCCACCATGTCAAGGCCCGCAGTGAGATCCATTGCTACGACTGGTGCTGGGCCATCAACTCCTGCTACTTCGTCAGCTTCAACAACATTTCACGACAATGCCGACTCTTCTCGCAAAGCAACATCAACAGGACTAGATTTCAGGACAGTGTCTTTGAGATGTATGCTGTGAAAAAGAACCCCCTGTGCAAAGTCAGTTTCATTAACTAAATCCTTTAAAGCTGTGCCGAATAGCAACACATTGGCTTTGAGCAATAATTTTGTAATATTCTTACGAGAACACGTACGATCCATGTCACTTCTTTTTCAAAGGTGGATTTTCTGTATTTCTCTCGGAGTATTGCATTATTTGGGTATTGCATTATCCCGAATGCGTAACATCCTTCCTAGACACAATGTTTGGAGGTTAAAAAGGTCCACAATATCGGGAAGGGAGTGGGGAACTGAGTTCATGGTCAAAGCCATTCACGCTGAAATTTGTAACAGACTACTGATACGATGGTGGAGAATTCATCCATGAGATTATGTAACGTATTTCCACACGTGTTTTTATTGAGTATTGCCTGCACTATCCTCTTTATCCACCAGTCGGTACAAGTGCACTGATCCCCGATGACACGTACAGGATTTGGGGTTTGTGCGGATATTCCAATGGATATATCGTGATAGGATCGCGTCGTCATCGCCAATAGTGTTCTTTACTTTGATGTTTGATAAATTGTTCAAACTTGAAATATATCGTCTCTGTGTTGCGTTCAGCCAGTCCAGGACTCGTGTTCCTCTCACCAGTGCCCCGAAGGCAGCATGTGCATCACCGACAGCAGCACTGGAGATGGCCATGCTTGCAGCTCGATACGTTAGTACACATTTTAACCTTATCAGGCAGGGGGAAGTTGGATTTGCTAGTGGTAAGGGCTTAATGTTGCCTGAACACTTAATGTATTAAGATACCGATACAAAGCTTGTGTCCATGATGCGTGATGCTATCAAGTGAACTTGGTAAATATTTAAATCTTTGAAGGGCAATTTAGAAGTCGAATGCATAAGAAAAGCAAGATGTATGCTTGCTCCTTGCTTCTGTGACGTATGTTTCAGCAGATATTCAAGACAGTTAATTTTCGGTTTTACACTTTTTGCGTTAACGTTTTGAATTTATTAAGCACAGAGAGACTTCATATCTGTATATCGGACGTGTTCTTTTACAAATCTACGGAGATACAATATCAAGAACATGTCTTTCAAGGTTACCAACCTCTTACCTGTTGTCCTCAACTGGAACCTGCCAAAGACCGCAACCTGACTTACATCGGAAACACGCCAGAGGGCACTGCGAGGGTCACGTGTCGTGGTTCCACTAAATACACGGGCAGCAACAAAACACTCACATGCAGCATGTCTGGCACGTGGGAACCTGACGTGGGCATCTGTGTGCTGTACCTGTGGACAAACCCGGTGATTGGCCGAGTTCTTATGTATTTAGCTCAGATCAAACCAAACACAAAGAAATCTGCAAGTAACGTCCGATGTCTAAATATCTAAAATGATAATAAAGACACTTAAGCTTGTATGTGAATGAAGATCTATACTTTCATGTGTGTATATAGATAAACTGCACTAAAGTGCGTCATTTGTCATCCTTGGTTCATGATGATCTGGTAGCATAATTGATAAAGAATCGTTTAGTAACGCCCAAGGCCAGGGTTTGATTCCCCACATCACGAAAGCAGCGGTATGGTTGTATTACTGATAAGAGTAACGTAAAGGGACTCACTTGGTTCATGTGTATAAAATATGTCTTTAGGAAAGTTGAGATATGATGTTCATAACACATGTAGTGGCATTCACATTCATTATATTACGGAAACATAAGTTCTGCCACCATCCTACACACATGTACATACAGTGATCACAAAATCTGGAATCCTCACTTGTCAAACGCAGGTTGCTAATATTTATTTATGTCAGTTTACTAATCCCGACAGTCTGACGGTTCGGTCTGGCTTGATGTGATTCAGTGTACAATGCCACCATACACGCAATAGACCTGTCACTGTTTCAGAGTATCCCATGGACGGTAGGAATTCCCAGGAACACCCTAGTGCCGGGTAGATGTCTTGAAGTGCAGGGGAGTTGCCCAGGGCACAAGTGGTGAGTAACTTACTCCAGTCTGCTGGGGCTCATTAAGCTTGTCATACAGGACAATATCGTAATATTTGGTTAATTATTTATTATCCAGGAGAAATTCGAAGCTGTACATTCATTTAAACGGTGACTGGCCTTTCTCTGTGTAATAGTATTCCAGTATGTGAACATTCCCACACTGCAGCAACATATACTAAATAAACATTCTTACTTTGTCTCATCCTTTTGTTGTCGTTATGCTTCCTCCCACAACTAACAATGCTTTGCCGTTTGTCGATACGTTTCCCGTGTAGCCTTGACCTATTAATATCTATTTACGTGTTGTTGTCATTGCCAGGTTTACTCTGAATCTGATGAGCTCCAACTCCGTGTTGCTACATTTGACTAATCACAATGATAAATGGGTGAGGAACTCTATGTGGAGAGGAGAGGAGAGACCTTGGTTGAACCGTTCTTTCACGATAAACCAATCAACCTTACCATCTGCTTCTTCGAGGGGAAACTCAAGGTAGAACTTTCCTAATACAAACTCATGATTTATTTTATGTGTACATTTTGCTTGCAATTATACTACCGACAAGAAATAAGGGAGCTAATGAAATAATAGCGAATTTGAAACTGCTTTAAATATCCACCAAATCAATTTTAGGCGTCAAGTTCAATATCTGGTGTGTCCACCATGTTGGGCAACACATTCACGGCACCTTGATGGCATGCTGTTAATCAATTTCCGGATGGTTGCCCGTGGTATTGCCCGCCATTCCTCTTGTAGAGCTTCACCAAGCTGGGTCCTAGGTCCCTGGCGTACACCCTTCGACCAAGAACGTCCCAGAGATGTTCAATTGGGGACAGGTCTGGGGACTTAGAGGGCCAGTCCAATGTCTGGATACCTTCTTGTCGGAGATAAGCGGAGACAATTCGGGCCCGATGTGGTCTGGCATTATCATCTTGGAATACAAACTTTCGGCCGATAACTCTAGCCAATGGAGCCACAACAGGACGCAATATTTGGTCAACGTATCGCTGACCAGTCATGGCTCCGTTAATGATGACCAAATCTGATCTTCTGTCATTTGTAATTCCACCCCACACCATGACACTAACACCTCCATATCGATCATGGTCAAGAATTGCTGCTCTGGCATATCGCTCCCCGCTCAGACGCCAACAACGTTTTCTGCCATCTGTGAATCGTAGGCAAAACCTTGACTCATCAGAGAACATGGTGTAACGCCAGTGGCGCATAGCCCGTCCCTGATGCAGCCTAGCCCATGCTAATCTTTGGCGCTTATGGTGAGCTGAAAGGGTGACACTCTTAAAAGGCTGCCTTGCTTTCAGACGAGCTTGATAGAGTCGGTTTTTAACGGTTGAGGTTGAAATGCGTCTTCCAGTGAGTGTGCGGAATTCTCTATTGATGGCAGGGGCCGATTTAAACCTATCGCATAGAGCAATTAACGTAATGAGACGATCCTGTCGTGGTGTCGTTGATTTTGGTCTACCACGCCCAGGTCTCGTTGCAACCCCACCCGTTTGACGGTACTTATCCCACAGGCGTGAAATTACACTTTTTAATTTACCCATCTGCCGGGCAACTTCACATAATGATGTCCCCCCCTCTATCATTCCCACAATTCTCCATTTTGTTGCTTCACCGAGATACTGCCTCGGAGGCATTTCTGTCAGTAAGTGTCAATCTCTATTGCATTAGTGATTGCGACTTCTCCAGTACATTTACAGGAGTTAACTTCAGTATGCACGTGTAGCACGTGCTGGGCATGCATTATGCGAAATTCCATTGTCATTGGATGTTGCGTTTGGGAGATACGCTATGATAACGGACCCTGTCACAGTCAAAGTCATCTACATTCAATTTCTTGGTTCCCTTATTTTCTGTCGGTAGTATATAACTGTATTTCTGACTTCCTGTTACATACAAAACCACACATCCGGGTACTGCACTGGCCCAAATAAGATGTGAAAAACTCTATAGAAAGTATGTTAAAAAGCAAATACATGTTCCGGAACAGACACATCCAAAGTGAGTTAATTCTCAGATGTATGATGTATTTTCGATCAGAACGCATGAATATTGCAAAAAAAGGTTCAAAGGACCTCGTGAGATCTCAATGTGTACGTCTCCCATCTTTGCGTCATGACATGAAATTATGTCCACGCCACCAGATTCTTCATGTTAATGAGTCCTAGAATGCGACAAAACTCATCCGATATCTCTGTAGAAAAAACCCCCAACAAATCTGTACTTACACCATACTTTTTGTACATTTTATCTGTTAAGATTTTCTGATTCGGAAAATATGAAAACAATCTTTAATCTCTCCATCACCCACATATTGGTTTTCTCACACAGCTATTTGCCCAGGGCCGTCTGTTCGCCGAGTTTCATGAAAGAATGAACTCCAGCGTCATCGACAAGATCTATCTCGCAGACATGAATGTGACTGACAAGATCTTTATCCGCGACATCGGGAACCCCATACCTGAAAGTAGGCAGACTATCTCTACCCCGACGGTACTCAACCGTGGGCCACGTGTAATAGATTAGCCGCTGCCAATGCAGACTCTCCCCAATACACGCTGGGCGTTACAGTATTGATTAATCGTCAGGAAAATTTGAAATGTCATTTTTGAAATGTGACTGCCCGAAGAACACTTTTATGGATAGACAACATATTTATTGCCAGTTTGGTATAGATTCTAAAAGTGTTATCAATTCAATGGTACACATCATTACTGAAGGAGAATTTGATGTCTTAGATACGTACCTGTGTGTCCTCATTCTTTGTCAACCTATTCGCAATTCTGCTCAATACTATGTCATTTAAAACCAGTGTTGATCCCAGAAAGTAGCTATAATGCTATTATGATACTGGTTTTTCACTGCTTCACACTGTCGCAATGCTGTGAGTAACATGCAGAAACTTCACAAGAAAAATGTTAGAAGTTTGACAGCTCCTGTGTATTTGTATGATCTGTAAGGAACACATACTTACTTAGTGACAAGAAAATAGTGAGTGAGTGAGTTTAGTTTTACGCCGCACTCAGCAATATTCCAGCTATATGGCGGCGGTCTGTAAATAATCGAGTCTGGACCAGACAATCCTGTGATCAGCAACATGAGCATCGATCTGCGCAATTGGGAACCGATGACATGTGTCAACCAAGTCAGCGAGCCTGACCACCCGATCCCGTTAGTCGCCTCTTACGACAAGCATAGTCGCCCTTTATGGCAAGCATGGGTTGCTGAAGGCCTATTCTACCCCGGGACCTTCACAGGTGACAAGAAAATAGATGCGTTCCATTACTTCTGAAACGACGAAGCTGTTTTTCAAGTTGGGTAGTCAAGTCAAATAAATGTTATCACAGCTGTGTATATTTTTGCCTTCATATTGTTTAAGTGATTTCTGTTCGGTGTCAGCCCACTTGACCAAAAATTATTCAAAGAGTGAGTGAGTGAGTTTGGTTTTACGCCGCTTTTAGCAATATTCCAACGATATCACGGCGGGGTCACCAGAAAATGGGCCTCACACATTGTACCCATGTGGGGAATCGAACCTGGGTCTTCGGCGTGACGAGCGAACGCTTTAACCACTAGGCTACCCACCGCCCCTTATTCAACTAAGTATATAAAGTTCATTACGTTATTCTGGCATTCATGTCACACTGGTTATATGTAGCGGGTTATTGTCGGACAGGCCCAATATTGACCACAGCAGGGGTGAATCATAAGAAACAACAAGGCTCAAATATTTATTTTGAAATATTACATTCTGAACGAGCGACATTCTCCGAACTTAATTATAGTCACATGCAACGTAAAACACAACTTTGCAGATTCAAATACCATTAGGTATGAACTTACAGAAACAAATCAGTAAAAATGCAAATTCAACTATTAAGTTGAAAAATAACGCGATGAAAAAAGTCCGCGTTAGTTCAAATGATTTACTAATTTTCCCCCAGCGCCAGTGATCGAAAGAACGGACTGCCCGACTGCCTGTGGCCGGTAAATTTTGAGTGGAGCTGCCTGGAAATTCTCTCCACCAGCCCGATTGTCTGGCTGAAATTTTTAAGGTTGACCTACTTTCAGTTCGTTAGGAGGACGATCATTCCATTTTAATTGTCATGTTATATTTTGATTTAAGAAAGATCAATGAAAGCTACGAGTATATTCCATAATTATACATGGACAACTCTTCAGCCAGTGACGATGGCAACAGGACACTAAAACTGGTTGGCTTTGTAAGCTACGCTATGATTGGATTGTAGTCACTTAGTTCAATAAGAACCAATCAAAGAGAGGGTTACTTACTCGTTTGTACTTGTTACAAAATGGCGCCTTTTTGTAAGTTATTGCAAAAAAAGTAAGTTAAAAAGGTGGGCAGGCAACTTTCAAGATGGGCAGGTAACATTTATGGGCCACCGGCCTGGCTGTCAGGTTGAGTTGAAAAATTATTTCGATCGCTGCCCAGCGCTGGGAGAAAAAGTGGTTTCAACAGCTGTGCTGCGCTGTGCCCAGAGCGCATGCGCAGTAATTAAGTTCGCGCGGCTTGAACCTGGAAGGCGACTCGTAAAAACACAGCAAGTGATGCGTGCAAGGATTGTCGCGACGGCTTGTTTGTGATTACAAGCATCTTGGGTCATCTACAAAGAGGCGCTGCAAAGAAAACATGTTTAACAACGATGAAGACTGAAAAATTATAATTTAGACATGAGGCCAGTAATGTACTAAAAAAACATGGTAATTGGCTTGATGCGTCGAAGACAACACAAATTAAGACGAGTGATGCATTACAACAACTTAGCAATAACAAGGAGATTAATGACACCATGTACAACCATCCGAACCTTATCAGCTCCGAGGCCCCCTATGCCAGAGCCACCATTGAGATCCAAAAGAACCCATCTAAAGCCAGGATACTAGTCTGCTCCAGAGGATCAGTCTTATACAACACTGCCCAGTTCCTCTCCCGCATCCTTCTCCCCTTTGGGAAAAGAGGGTAAATCCTACATTAGCGACTCCTCGTCCTTCGTCAATCAGCTGAAAGACGCCAGTCTCACAGGTACCATGGTCGGCTATGACGTCGTCGACCTCTTAATCAACATTCCTCTACAAGAAGCCATTGACATCCTTCGTACCAAGCTCCACACCAGAACAGACCAACTCAAAACCAAGCTCACCACAGACAGCATCATCAACCTCGCCTCCAGCTGCTTTGAAAGCACCTCCTTCACCTTCAACGACACGTTCAACAAATAGACCCACAGATTCCGTAATGGTTCCCCTCTGTCTCCTCTCACCACAGAGATCTTCATGACATCTTTCGACGAACCAGCCCTCTCAACTGTCCAATTCCAACCTCTCAGTTGGTACCGCAAAGTCGACGACATCTTCACCACCATTGCTCACCACAATGACCCCGACCACTTGCTACAACATCTCAACGCCCAATATCCTAGAATCCAGTTCACCATGGAAACAGAGACCGACCACCAACTCCCCTTCCTAGATGTCTCCCTACAATCCACAGACCATGGATCCAAGACCTCCGTCTACCGCAAACCCACACACATTGACCAGTACACCCACTACAACTCCTGTGATCACCCCCAGATCAAGCAAGCCATCGTAACCACCCTCAACAGATGTGCCAAATCCATCTGCCACCCAGACGCACTCAATCACGAACTACAACGTCTAAAGGACACATTCACGTCTCTCAACGGATACCCGCCATTACCTTGTCTAACCCCTGGATATTGTCACTACCCAGTCCAACCCTAGGATGGTGCCACTACGCTGTCCAACCGCCGATGGCACCACTCCCCTGTTCATGAACTAGAAGTGCTACTACACAGCATTGCACTTTGGTAGAGAGGTTGGTTAGATTAGAACGTTGACTGTGTGTCATTGTACACTGGTATGGAAGCTGGTTAGATGGAGAGAACATTGACTGTGTGTCATTGTACACTGGTACACAGGCTGGTTATACAGAGAGAAAGTTGACTGTGTGTCATTGTACTGTGATACAGAGGCTGGTTAGACGGAGAGAAATTGACAGTGTGTCATTGTACTGTGATACAGAGGCTGGTTAGACGGAGAGAACGTTGACAGTGTGTCATTGTACTGTGGTGGAGCAGCGAGGTTGACTTTTTTTAGCTGGTGATTGTTCATGCAGCCATTAACTGTTTTTGGATCTAAGATGTTGAAGCTAGACACTGTGTAGAAAAATCACTAAGGTGGACCTTCTTACTATGCTCTTGTTTGTACTCATTCCTTGCCAGCATGAAAAAAATCAATATTGAACCACAATAACTAGTGACTGATAGCAGGCGAGCAAGTGTTCTCCCTGCCGACAAATAATTCCAGGTTTGAGAATTGTTCAACACCACATTCCAGAACAATTTTGTCTTATTTCTGAATCAGACAGTCCTGTGATTGACACACAGGGATATGGTGACAAGCATCAGTCATGTAAGCGAGTCTGTCCATCTGATCCCGGTAGTTTCTCTCTGGACACACTTTAATTCTTGGAGACCAATTCTAAAGAGGTGGCACACATGGGTAGTTGAATATGGGTACTTTCTTGATGTGTTCCATATGGGTTAGACAAGTATTCAGTATGTGACAAATGAAGTTTCAGTATGTGACAAATGAAGACACAACGCACTAATGTATTCCTATACATAGTTTATTCTGTAAATCTTCCGGAGATGGCATTGTAGAACGGCAATTTACAAAACACTTGAAGCATCTTTTCACAGCCATGCATTTACCTAACACTGTACACAATTCATTATCAAAGAATTTTGTGACATATTTGAAAATGTATTTGAGTTCTAGCCCACTGACATACCATGCCCTAATTTATCATGGAGACACCAATCAGTACAAACATATAGCTTTTTTGTAGTCTCCATGCACACACTATCCAACAGACCACCCAGGTGATCTCCACATACAAACTATCAAATAGACCCCAGGAATCGGTTTCACATATTAAACACACAGGGAATAAACCCAGGTCTTCACCAAGACAAGCAAATGCTTTCACTACTAGGCTGCCTCGCTGTCTCAATCACATCATGAGTATTTGGTGACAGCTCATACTGTAATAATGTATTTTAAAGTATCAAGATGACATCAAACTACTGCCATTGAAGTTAATCTGAGCCAGAAATTCACAGAAGAAACTATCAGTCATTATGGTTTAAGGCTCAGAAATCACACGAAAATGTTGATTCCAGAAGTAGAATCAACTCACCATTATGAGCCTTATTGATTCCACTTCCCAAATCAACAGATTCACGTGCTTCCTCCACATCAGACATGTTCAGATTGTCTAATATGTCACAAATCCCTATAGAGTTTCCCTTACGATTCAGCATGTACTTCCTTATTATATCCGAGCTGTAAGCATCAACAAATCCTTGTGTGTTCCACCAAAGTAGCAAATGTGTATGGCTAGATCACATTAAACATCCTCCCACGCAGAGATGACCTGCTCATGACAACTGAAATATTCCCCTCCATGAGTGTTCACGTGGGTAGCATAGATTTGGGATGCTCCACATCTGGTATTACATCAATACCTCAGTAACAAAATAAGTCCACTTCAAGATACAAAAGCTGCATTGGTGGATGTTTTATCCATAGCCCTCCCTCAATGGCTCAGTTGAGTTGGGCTTTATAGCACATCGGCAGTATTCGAGCCATTTAGTGTGACGTCATCAATTTTGGATCCTGTAAGATTCATTTCTGACGTCTTGATTGACACACCTATTGTCTCATGATCCTCTTAGTTCCAATCGGCAAAGGTCAGGCTTCCATTTTGTCAAACCAGCGCTCCTTAAGTCAAATTTGTCAAATTTTGATTGGCTATTAGTCACAGCAAACAAGGCCATGTAGGTAGATTTGTATCTCAGGAAATACAGAATTTATAAGGGTCTTACACCCTTTCATTCAAAACAACCCTTTCATTCAAAACAGTGTGTAACTAATAATGTCGTCTGGTAATGATACTAACATGTATCATATATTTTCACAGATCCAGAGTATCATCTCACCCTTACGCTATATACATGCTTAATAGCTGAAACCTGCTGATACAAGTTATAATTACAGCCTACAAGCGAAGCATTGCATCCTTCTAGTCATATTATTGGCTGATGTACAAGAAAGGCTTCAGTGGAATACAAGCTCATTTACACTGCAACATATTCATGAGCACAATAACAACCTTCTCATGTTTCTGACTGATGGGTATAAAAAGCATTTAAAAATACAAATACAGTGCAGAGAGAAACAATATCAATAGTTCACTCTCACATGCCATTAACAAATAACAACTGCAAACAGAAATAGTAGAATTGAGAAAAATCCTTACAATATTTCAAACCATAAAAATGTATGTTGGTGTTTCAGAATATTTAAAATAAATACTTATTACTGGTGATAACTACGCATGGAGATGCAGGATGTTTCTGTACAGGTTTTGAGGCACTGTAAGATAATGTACATATCATGTCACAGTTGAGAAACCCAAACCCACAGCAGCTGTCAGTGATATTAACTGCATTTGCTGGCTAGTACTGTGCTATCTAATATGCATAATGCAGTAACGTAGCTGTTTGCATGATGTTGCTCTTTGCAAGAATGCCATGGGAACAAAAAGTTGACAAATTCAAACATTATCACATTATAACTGTTTGTCTGAACCCAGTACATGATTACCACACTGTGCAGAGTCTTTAAGTGTGGACCACAAAATCTAAAGTCAGATCACACAGTGGAACAATCTACATGTCTCTGGTGAGTGAGTGGGTTTATTTTCATGCTGCTTTTAGCAATATTCCAGCAATATCATGACAGCTATTTCCATGGGAGTAGGTCAATGTACCATAAATAAAATGAGCAGTATATACAGCTAAACACCTGGTGATCATGACAACTGTTTTGTAACAATCATCACCAGATGAAGGCAGTGATTGGTGTTTTAAGACCAGGATTCATCACCTGGGTTTAATGATGTGAATGTCACAAAGCTCACCAACACATTCCCTTGTGCAGTGATGTAGAGGTGACAGCACCAGCCATCCTCAACCAAGCAGTATCACATCCTGTTAGAGCAAGAAGACACACATGACTGTACAAGACTAGCGTGACTGGTCAAGCAACATTCTGATTGATCTGAGAAAGTCATGTATATATATTGCATGTATATTGTAGACATAATTCTAACTTCGCCAGAAGCAAGTTTCTACACAACAAATGCTATTGTGTTTCTACCTGAACAGGGTAGGTGACTGGGGTACTAAGTAGAGTGGATACAGTGTAGGACCTGGATCCCCCCCCACCCCCCCCCCCACCAGGCTTGTCACTCCGTGATCCTAGTCATGTGACGTATTGTTTAATGACAAAAGGTCACTTGAGCTCCATCGATACAAGTCTCGAATGTTTTGCATCTCTTTCTGACTATTCACTCCCTGATTCTGACTTCTCTACGTATGATGAAAAAGAAAGCTTCGGTCTGCTTCAGTGCATATATGATCAGATCATTTCATACACATACCAGGAATATTTAACTCAGGACTATAGTAAAACACTCTAACAGCCGACAACTTGTAGCCAACTCTTGACAACTCAAGCATGGTCAGGGAAAAGGAGGTTTCAGACAAGAGTGGTAAATTAGCATTGGTGCAAGCCCTAACTGCCACAAGTTGAAATTCGAACAAACCTGTAGAGGTTGCAGATTCTTTGAATAGAGTCCTCCTTGGGGTACTTATAAGCATTTAAATGTTCTTTAAATTCTTGCGACAGTTGTAACTATATTTTTTCAATAAAAATATGTACAAAACAAAAAACATCGTTTTTGTCTTGTGAGACCACCCTACAGGGCCCCTGGCCCCGTGACAGCCAAGAGCAGGTAACTCTTCAGACTATAGCCTCCAGCAAAACACTTCTGTTCTGTAAGCAATACAGACAGAATGTGGGGAGGTGGGTGGACGTACCCCAAGGAGGACTCTATTCAAAGAATCTGCAACCTGTACAGGTTTGTTCGATTCTTTTTCATAGAGATCCTCCTTGGGGTACTTATAAGCATAAGACAGACTCCAAAAGACTGATCTTAGGGAGTGGCGCTCCGTTCTGGGATAGTAAGTCCGGTCGAAAGGGTAATAGAACAGGAGGCTGAGCCAGAAACCTGAGAATTACCGGAAACCAGCTTTGAGCCGACCAAAGCGGTGCTAGAAGCACAAGTAGCCAAGCCGGTTGTGCGGTCAGCTGCAAGAGGACTCGTGAGATCAGAGGAACTGGTGGGAACGCCCACAGCACTCTGTCTGTTCAATCAAGCAGATAGGCGTCGTTAGCTATCGCTCTCGGATCCGGTATCCTTGAGCAAAACACAGGAATCTGATTCGTCGCCCCACAGGCAAACAGATCTACCTGGAACGACCGAAACAACTGGGAAATAATCCCGAATCCCCGATGCAGCATCCACTCGTGTGGGGCTAGTATACGTCTCGATAGCGCATCCGTGTGGACGTTGTCTATGCCCGGGAGATATACGGGGAGCACCCGCATGTCCAACTGGTCACACCACCGCAGAAACTGCCACGCCTCCTGAAGGAGGGACGGAGACACTATGCCGCCTTGCTTCAGGATATACGTCATAGCGTTCTGGTTGTCCATCTCTAGACGAACCACTTGACCCCGCACTGACTCCACAAAGCTCTCGAACACCCAGCGGACTGCTCTCAATTCCAACACGTTGACGGGGCGAGGGCCCCCCAGCCTGTGAGGGAGGTGTCCGTCTGAATCGAGAGGGGTGTCGGTGTCTCTAAGGGGATCCTCCTGGACAGATTTCCCACTTCCGTCCACCACCGCAGGTGAGGAATCAACCAAGCAGGAGTCTCGAGAACTCGTAGCTCTCCGAATGGGACCACAATTAGGCTAATGCCTGTTGAATGGGTCGCACCCTAAAAATATTCAAATGACGCCAAGTTCTTGCTGTGGCCCTGGGGGACTCGAGAAACTGAAGTACAGTTCTCTGAACTTGGACGATGCGGTCTGGGGCTAGGGAAACAATCCCCTGTGACGTACTGAACCGTGCCCCCAAGAACACCAGATCCTGCGTGGGGGTCAGGTCTGATTTCTTGAGATTGATGATCCAGCCGAACTTCAACATGATGTCCATCACTTGCTGTGTGGCATCGTGTGATAACAGGAGCCCGATGGCCCTCAAAACCCAATTGTCCAGGTACGGATGACAACACCTGCCCTGTGACCTGGCTAGCTGAGCCGGAATCAACGTAAGTTTGGTGAACACTCTTGGTGCTGTGGAGATGCCGAAGGGCAGAACCCGAAACTGATAACACTTCCCGTCGAACGAAAACCGAAGGTATTTTTTACTCAGAGTGTATCGGAACATGGAGGTAAGCGTCCTTGAGATCGATTGATGTGAGCCAATCCCCTGTCTCCACGGAAGAGATCACTGACCGCAGTGTCTCCATCCTGAAGGAAGGAACCTCTATGAACTTGTTCAGCCCCTTGAGATTCAAGATAGGTCTGAACCCTCCGCCCTTCTTGGTCACATTCAGCAGTTCTCCGCCTGCTTGTGCAGGGGACACCAAAGGCTCTGGACAAATGTTTACCGGGAAGCCGGGGCAGTCCTCCCTTTGCCCTGAAAAGGCTGCCGTTGCTGCGACTGCTGCAACGCAGGCCCCTTGCCTTTGCCTTTCGCCCTCTTGCTCCATTTGTGCTGCAGTGGAGCAGTCCACTTAGCACCTTCCTTCGCCGGCGCGAAGGGTAAGCCGAAGCAAAAGTGGGAGGCCGTTGGCGAGACGAGGAGGGTTGCTCTAACAAGGGCTTAGAGTCCTTGAAAGTGCTAACAGCCTCCGTGGCCTCCCGCACAACCTGCAGTGCCCCAGGGAAGAGGGAAGATCCCAACCCATAAGGCAGAGCTAGAGGAGTGCACGTCCGTAAGCTGCCGGCCCAACACTGCCGACGGAGAGTCGTCGGCAGCGGTCCCATGGTCCAACAGCTGCAAAGCAGAAAGGTAAGCTGAATGAACCACTACTCTCAGCTGCTGGGCCGCACACCTATACAATTCCTTGAAGGAACGATAGGCGGACCTCAACGCTGGAGCGGCCGTGGAGAAGGGGAAGGGTCCCTAGACACCCTGGCCTTCTTAGTCGACCCCTCCGAAGAGGAAGCTGCGCCTTTCTTTTTGTGTGAACGCTTGGACGGAGGGTCCTGAGCCCAAATATCCCCTCCCACCTTAAGTAGGTCGGAGTAAAACAAAAAGTCAGCATGTCTTGACTTTCTTGTCTGGGGGGTAAATCCCGCGCACACATCACGACTGTTCATCATGGTGACATTCAACCTGGCACCTTAGACAAAAGTCGTGAAGGTCCTTGGCCGGGATAGAGGATTTGCATGTTGAGCAGGATTTAAACTGCAAAGCAACAAATAACCCCTAGTGTTGTGTAATGTAACAATAAATGAAACAAAACACGCATGGGCGCGAAGCTAAATAACTAAACTACCCACGTAGTTAAGGTAAAAGCTATGTGCCACTACACCATAATTTATAACAAATTTATACAAATTGTAGTAAATATGGAAATAATACGGAAATAGTATTAATGAAATACATGAAACAGTGTAGCTGACAAACGCTTACTTTAAAAAGGCCGCCCTGAAACTTAAAAGTTTTGGCGAGAAAAAAGCTTGCCTTCCACCATTATGCCAGCCACGTGGCTACCAACAGGGACAGCAAAAAAGTTACAACATTTTGCCAAGTAAACTATAAAAAATGATTCCTAAGGCACCTATGCGTCTAATAAAGAAACCATACATACAGTTTGAGTCTCTGAGTTACTCATCTTAGAACTTGTCTTTTGTCTTTGAGAAGCAAGAATCTCTGAACGCTGTAGCACGTCTTCACAGGCGGGCGACAGAAAAGGAAGTGTTTTGCTGGAGGCTATAGTCTGAAGAGTTACCTGCTCTTGGCTGTCACGGGGCCAGGGGCCCTGTAGGGTGGTCTCACAAGACAAAAACGATGTGTTTTGTTTTGTACATATTTTTATTGAAAAAATATAGTTACAACTGTCGCAAGAATTTAAAGAACATTTAAATGCTTATAAGTACCCAAAGGAGGATCTCTATCAAAAAGAATTCATAACTGAAGATCAGTTCATTCCAACCGATCAATCATTGAAAATAATTGATTAGCATCATTTGTCAAATTTTCCTGGCTATGTTTATTAATGAACCAAAAATAATGAAAAGCATATAGTCTTTTCAGGATTTTTAAATTGCACAAAATGCATTTGCAAATTTATTATGTTTCAAGGATGACTCATCAAGGATGACTAGTAAGGAACATCTATTTCCTGGAGTCTTTAAGATCAATTCAATCATGACTTGGAACAAGCTTGTAGTGTTTATGAAATGTAACAGACAAAACTAACCTAGTGAAAAATATTGTTAACGCAAACAATTGTTCCAAAATTGCATACATTCAATTCTAAGAAAACATGATCAATTGTTTGGTAAATTTTAGTGACTGCACCCAATCTTTGATCAGTTCAATTAATCACAACACCACCGATTGGCATACTTTTGTGTTGAGGGCCTTGAGTCAAGATGATCATTCTGAGCCTGCTTGATAATGACAACTGGAGACATATTATTCACAATTGTTTACTTGTAAAGGCCCTGGTTTCAGAACTTGTAAAGGATTTGCAGTACTTTCTCTAGATTCATCATTTAAAGACTTAACACTCATTTGCATTTGTACAATGTATGTGGTGAAAACAGTTTCCTATGCTACAGAAATTAATAAGAAAATATGACATATTGACTATGGCAGGCAGAATGAAAGGCACACTACATGAAATGTGAACCTCAGACAGAGCAGCTGTATATCCATGTCTTGACGAGTTGTTGGTTACTTGCTTGATGAAGCAATAAGCACCTGAACAGAGCCGCACTACAGAGCCGCACTACAGTGCTGCACTACAGAGC
The DNA here is from genome assembly GCF_037392515.1 of Haliotis asinina. Taxonomy (NCBI): domain Eukaryota; kingdom Metazoa; phylum Mollusca; class Gastropoda; order Lepetellida; family Haliotidae; genus Haliotis; species Haliotis asinina. The sequence goes on from NC_090282.1 coordinate 82,516,397, forward strand.
CGCACTACAGAGCCGCACTAAAAACATATGCCTGACATCAAAAGTCAATCCTGTCTGCATTATTACCACTTGTAAATGACATTTAAAGACATAAGGCACAATCTCCGGCAATAATTAATTATCGTTACCATGGTCACAGAATCTGTGTGATTTTAAATGCTTCCTCTAGTACACTCAACAACACACTTGTTTCTGTCACCTCCTCCACTGATGGACAATGCACCGCTTCCACTGTCTCCACTGATGGACAACACCACTGTTTCCATTGTCTGCACTGATGGACAATAGTACTGTTTCCATTGTCTGCGCTGATGGACAATAGCACTGTTACCATTGTCTGCGCTGATGGACAATAGCACTGTTTCCATAGTCTGCTCTGATTGACCACAAAACTGTCTGCATTGTCTGCCATCTGATACAGCCACACTCACCCCACAGTGTCCACTTTAGTCCTCTTTAGTCCACTTCCTGTGAATAAGAATTGGATATGACATCAGATGACATTTCTACGGTCAAAGATAACATAGTCTACAGTGAGTGTGTGAGTGAGTTTAGTTTTACGCCACACTCAGCAATATTCCAGCTATATGGCGGCGGTCTGTAAATAATTGAGTCTGGACCAGACAATCCTGTGATGAACAGCATGAGCATCGATCTGCGCAATTGGGAACCGATGATATGTGTCAACCAAGTCAGCGAGCCTGACCACCTGATCCCGTTAGTCGCTTCTTACGACAAGCACAGTCGCCTTTTATGACTACAAAGTATAGTCAAGTTAATATTGCCTTGCCTAGCTAATGTGAGAGTGAATGAGAATGTGTCATCAGAAGCTGATCTGGATGAGCTGTAAATCACTTATCTGACTTTTTCTGTTTCTTTTCTGATAGACATCTGAGATACAGGGAACAGATATCAAAGGAGGACACCAAACAAAACTTCAAGATTATGAATTTCCTGAATGTTTCAATAACTAGAATCAACTTCAGTTACATACTGGTTACCTGAAACAATGTTAAATTTCTCACAGTAAAGGGAACTATTCAAGCTGGACCTACAGAAACTTAGTGCAAACTGTTCATGTAAAAGTCTATGTAAAATGTAAAATCCTTATGAACACTCTGATGTTAAATTACAATTGCCTCTGCATATATATGTGGACATCATGTGGACATCATGAAGTTATCATCCATTACAAAATGTTTCCAGATTGATGAGGTTTCCTTGTAAGTTTCCCAATAAATTTACCTGAAGGTTTACCTGTATGTTTCCGTGTCAGTTTACCTGTAGGTTTACATGTTAGTTTACCTGTAAGTTCATAGTTTATCTGTATGTTGACCTGTTGGTATAACTGTTATTTTCTCTGCAGGTCTACCTGTAAGTTTTCCAGTGACTACCTGTAAGTTTCCCTATTTTTTCAATTAACTTTAATGACGAAAGTAAAGGAGATGTATAAATACCCTCTATGCCACACTGAACATTTTGTTTAACAACTGTGATAATACAGGTCCAGTACATATATTAGGCAAATGTCAGCATCAATAAATACTACAAGAACATAGTCCTAAATCCTTCCACAGCTTTGTACAACCCACCTACAACTACAACTACAAAGTAAAAGTCCCAACTACTCACACTCTCAAGAGCTCGTTGTTTGGCTAGTGTCTGCTCTGTAATTGGGTCTTCATTCTCTTCAGGAGAACTTTCAACACATTCCACAGCCATTTCAAAATGTTCTGGAGGTGGTGTTTCCACATTCTGTGGAGCCGAAACAGCTGGTTCATTTACTGTGGAAATGTTGTTGTGAGTGGAGTCTCCACTACCATTGACCCCCTTCCCACCAACTCCCCTGGGCATGAGGGCTGCCACTCCCACAGGCCTCAACCTAGTAGATGGATGAGGTTGCAGTGAGGACAGGGATGTACTGGTGTGTCTCTGCACACTGGGCATGTCCCCAAATCCTGAGTTCTCTGACCCTAACAGTGTCACACTTGGTGATCCTGCTGCTGAGGAGTTCTGTGGCAGATGTTGACCTGATCTTGACACGTTAGCCGACACAGCTGCACCATAATGTGCTTTTGCTTGGACATTTGGATTTCTTGGTGCCACATGCTGTGATGGAGTAGTTGCTGCTGCAGCTGTAGTATGTGAGAACCGAGGTGACTCTGGAGTCCTGGAGGCCTGCGGTAATGGGGTTGTGTGTTGAGGAGCCACTGAAGGATTGTTGTCTTGGTATATGGTAGATGGAGGCTGACTTCCTGAAACTGATGACTGACCACGCACTCTGAAAACATAATGACGAACAAAGTCATGGCAACAGGAGCTGTTACTTGGTGTGCCCAAGTGCTTGGTAAATAGAGATTATTACACGAGGAAGTGTGTCAGATGACTTATATGAAACAAGTGTGACATTTCATATTAATAGTAAATAATTACTTAATTTTAAATGAGTTTCGTAAAAGTCATATGGAACGCTTGCTTGAATGTAATACTGTGGAAGCTGTCAAAAAGTGACAGCTGTCCAATCCGGCAAGTTGTCCACACCAGCAAAAAGTCTCAGTCCCGTTCACAGCTAGTTCACATATCATCATTTAAAAGCCATGCAATCTGACAGCTGTTAATTTTGGAACTTGTCACAAAATGAGCAGTCCCAATATACATTTATATAGCAACCAATACTGTCTAATCTGGCTTGAGGCAAGAAGAGTATTGTATGTAATCTTTGAAAATTGTCACCCATGAGGTGACATAAATATGTGATTATTATCGTCAGTGTGTGCAGCAATTGAGGGAACCAGGCGATAAAACAATGTAAATGAGAGTAACAAACTGTTCATGTACATTTGTGCAGTAAAACACAGTGAGCATGTATGATGGCCCTCTTCACTGATGTCACATTAAAATGTTTAATGCTGTCACAGACAACTAAATGCAGAAAAAAATGGTTCCAAAAGTGATATGAAGGGAAATAAACTTTTCAAAATGTTTGACTTGACTACAGGACCAGTGAGTGGGCAATAATTAGTTGTCCTGTCTGTACTTCAAACAACAAAATAATGATTTACGCAAGTGTCAAAACAAAACTCTCTGGCCACAATGACCACAACAAACTTATCATTTAGTGGTCCTGATGAAGTTTTACTAACCAGGAACCACAGGACCAGCATAAATTTCACACACTAGATATGTTACATTTCACTATATGGGTAATAAAGGCCGATATTGATTCATGAGGATAAACAAAGTGTAATTAATCTCCAGAATATGCCAGTCCTGTCAAGTTGTAAGTTGGGAGTTGTGCAAACAGACACCTCATGCAACTCTGAATTCTAAACATTTAATCTAAAAACAGTATTCATCTGTATCTCACCTTTCTTGTTCCTTTCGCACAGTGGTAGGATCTTCCTCTTCCTCCTCACTGTCCATCGGAACCTCCTCCGTTCCTTCCACAACCTGGCCACCTAGCATCTTCACTGTGTTGTCATTCCCTATCTGGACAACTGTCGCCCCAACTATGTTCAAAGGAGTTTGGTCCTTCTTCCTTACCTGTGACTGATTCTTTGTTTCGCTATAATAATGGTAATGGTAGTGAATCTCTTTTGCAGGTTTAGCTGTCTTCAAGACGGATGGGTCAACTTGACCAGAGTCTGTACTGAAACAGTCATGTTCCAGTGACTGAGGAGCAGTCTCTGTAACCAACCCAGGCCTTGAAGAACCTGATGTGGCACGTCTGCTTTGTTGGTGCTGGGACAGAGTGAGTGTTCCCTGGACTAGATACTGGTCCAAGGACCTTTGGCTATGGGAACCAGATCCAACAGACTTGAAGTCTTCTTCTAGATCACCAACAGATGGCTCAGGAGGCAAACTGCTTGACTGTGAAGTCTCACTACAGACATGTGTGGGCCTGTTTGGCAGACTAAAGAATTTAGAAACACCTGCTGAACCACTATTCTTTCTGTTTCCTGCCGAGATGTTAAAGCCAGTACTGCTCTCACTGCTCCTAGGTGGGTCGTAGCTTGTCTCCTGCAGACCACGCATCCCACATCCTTCTCTACCTGCCCTTGCAGACAAGCCTATATGATCAGAGGCAGACCTTGGCATTGGGGATGCAGCTTGAGCATTTTGTTCAGGATTACAACCAAAAGATTGCAAATTGCTCATATTTCGCAGCCATTTCATATAGTCATTTGTTGATGAAACATCAGGACTGGATATATGACTTTCCTGACTTCTACCCTTAGTTGAAACATTAAACTTTTGAGCAAATTTTTGCAGCATACTGAGTGAGTCATTCTCATTCTCAGACGAAGTCTTCAGATGACTCAGCTCTAATTCATGTTTCAATTTCTCCTCCTTTTCAGTTCTTTCCAATTCTGCCATCTTGTGCTCCATTGCTAGCTTTGCATCATTCTCACGTTTTTGTCGAGCTAGACTTTCCTCTCGTTCTTTTACTTTTTCCTCATATTTCCGTATTCTATATTTTGTAACCCACTCTTTTCTTTCTCTTGTTAACTGTTTCTCATGTTTTTTCCGAATGTACAACTTCTCCTCTAAAAGTTTTTGCACTGATTCTCTGAAAAACTTGTCATTTGTCCAATATTGAATTCCCTTTAACGAATTAAGACTTGGAGGGATTCGGAAACTAGCTTTTCGCTTTGGTTCTGTAAACACTGGCACAACACACCACTTTTTTTCAGGATTATGAATTGCTTCCATTAAACAAGTCTCACTAGAATATTCTGACCAAGAATCAACACAAAACAATTTTGTTATATAGAGGAAAACATAAGTGCATCTGTCAATGCCAAACTCTAATGCCTTGAACTTGGATCCAATTGAAATGGCAATGTCATCATTTAAAACAATCTTAGGAATGTCAGAGCCAAGTAGCCTTATTTCACTGAAATGATCAACAAACTCCATAACGTTTTCCCTATCATCTTCGCAGTACAACACCATGGCATCTTGAAAATCAACCCTCATTTCAGGGGGCATTTCATGCAGGAGTTCTTGAATGTCCTCTTCTGTAACATCCTGGGCACCACCTGAAGACCAACTGGTGGAGGGGGAGGAGGAGGAGCTAGGAATAGGTGGCACGGATGAGGAGGAGGAAGAGGAGTCCTCCTGCTTTCCTTTCTGTCCCACAGTCCTGTGGATTTGGTGGACTAGATGTTCATGGATGACATTGACTGTGTCCATGGTTGATCCTGGATGGTCTACAGAGCTCCCTCCCGAACGCCGGAGGTTCATCGATGGTACAGCATCTGAGACAACTTCTTGCATATGGCTTGTTTCGCTATATCCACTGTCAACCGAACCTGGAAAAACAATGAAAACATATACAGTCAAGTCTTGTTAATCCGACCTCCGCTTATCTGACTATAAGCTTTATCAGACACTTTTGTCTGTAACAAATTGAATAAACGTAATTTAGTGTCATTAATCTGACAGTCTGACTTCAACAGCCCCAATTAACAACCAGCTGTCGTAATTACTTAGTTATCAGTCCCGTTAATCCAAAATTCAGATTAGCAATATGTGTGATCAGTTACCCATGAATACACTGCCATGTGCCCCTCAAGATGTTATGACACGTGAGGAGTAATGAACACAAATTCTGCCATGTGATGACCATCATGTAACTGCCATAAAACAGGAACTCAAGCCTCTTGCCGTGGGAGAGGCTGTGTTGTTGTTTTATTATTTAGACCCATTGATGAAGGGTTTAAATGCATTGATGAAGGTTTTGTGAATGCTTAATAAAAATAGGAACTGGTTTTGCAAAAATGAATCCTTCTGAAAAACATTAACACCTGACTGAAACTAGCAGTCTGACTGGCTGACAAGTCGACTGTCAACAAAATGCCTCCTTTACGCATGTTTGCTTCAAGAAAACATTTTGTATTTGTGAAAGGCTCAGTCCTTTTTGAATTCATGAAGAAGGTTGGAAAGAGATTGATTTATTGATATTTGTCAAATCTACTCTTAATTTGTAGCCGTTCTTTTCTGATTTCTACATCAATGTTGACACATAGATCTAGAGTTCGACTTTCTGAGTTTTGGAGGAAAACAAAGTTCTATAAATAGTCAACTTCTTTATTGCAGTGAGTGCGACATTTTAGCGTGGGTACTAATGCTGTTATCAAGCGATACAACAATTTGAAACATGGAGAATATATACATTACTTCTTGCTGAGTATATACAATAAAACGGTTAATGTTGGATATCTGAAAGTGTTTAGAGCAGAGTAGGCTGATGTACAGAGTGACTGATTGTGATTAGAGTAGAGTAGAGTAGACTGATGTACAGAGTGACTGATTGTGATTAGAGTAGAGTAGGCTGATGTACAGAGTGACTGATTGTGATTAGAGCAGAGTAGGCTGATGTGCAGAGTGACTGATTGTGATTAGAGTAGAGTAGGCTGATGTACAGAGTGACTGTGATTAGAGCAGAGGAGGCTGATGTACAGAGTGACTGATTGTGATTAGAGTAGAGTTCATACATTGGTGAGTTTGATGTACAATGTGATAATTGGCAGTGTTGTAAACTCCAGATAATGTTTTATGTTCTTTAATTCATAATGGGAGCAGACAGGATGTTTCAACAATGTTGGTAAATTCTAAGTATTTTACATATTTACTTACTTACCTTTTATCGTCATTATATGCATACTTGTCTTACTCTTCGAAAACAGAAGTCGAGATCAAACGCTTGCTAACCTAACACTAATGCCAAGGTGGTTCAAATGAATTCCTTCTGTTTGACAAGCCTTGGACAATCCCAGTGATTCATAAGGCAGCCGTCTATATAATGACTGAGTTCTATCCCCTGCAGATGAAGGAAGTGAGTAATCGGAGCCATGATAATTGTGAACAGCCACGGGGCTGAAGATATTCCGCCATATACTCGCCACTGGAAATGCTGGACGCTGAAATAAAAATAGAGGTACTTCCTGTGAGGCTTGAAAACTGGGACATGCAGGCAGGCATCCAAGTGAGATCCCCGTGAAACCATGTGAAAATGAGGGGGGTCCACAAGATGAAGATCGTTGAACACTGCCATAATGTGGATCATTCTCATATTGTCTGTGTTTTTCTTGAGGATCAGGAAGATCGGTGAGTAAAACCGTGGACTGGGGTCCAGCATAAGCTCAACTGCTCGCTTGTCGGGCAAAAGTTGAACATTTTCCGCTATTGCTGATGTTGTGCAGTGGAATAAACTCTTGACTGAGGCACTGTGGTCAGAGGCGGTTCTCTGACCAAGGGAAACTGGTACCCTAGTTTCAGTATGTTGACAACAAAGGGATCCTAGAGGGATGTCAAGTTGGGCCAGAAGATCCCCACTCTCCCACCTACAGGTGAGGGGTGGATCTGGACGACTTGGGGTGGGAGGTCCCAGTCATGGATGTCCAACATGTCATTGGCGTTTATATTATGGCTTGGTGACTGTCGTGGACTTACCCCTCTTACCTGAGTCACCAGTGGTACGTCATTCCTTAGCTTGCCTGACTCTGCCAGTCTGACAGACACAGGAACGCTTACCAATTCAGAAGTTGGCCTTGGGTGCTTGATCTGGCTTACAGATGGCCGGAAAAGACTTGAGAGCTATCTCTGTGGTTATGAACGAAGAATGTTCCTTGTAGATCCCCCTAATGGCATCGTTAAAGAGGCATCTAGCAGAAAAGGGCTGATGAAGCAGCTTTCTGCAAAACTCTGGCTCCCAAGCACATGTAGAGATAAAGCCAGACCAACGCACAGCAGTGGTATTAGCTAATGCCACATGCACATGACCAGCAATGTCAGCCAGACTCGGAGATGATCAAATCCTGGAAATATTATCCTCTTCCAGTTCCTGAGAGAGATCGTCAGTAGCAGAGGCTATGGCAGACAAAGTATGCAACATCCTCTTCCACTCAGTGTCAATAGCAGCCAACTTAGAGTCAGTAACTCGATATGAGGACACAGGAGTAAAGGATAGGCGATCCAACTCCTCATCATGAGCCGCAGCCTGGTCCGATAAGCCCAAAGAGTGAATAGGATAATCACCTCTATGAGCTTTAGCTGCCCTGAAGTTATGGTTCACAAACAACTTGGAAACTCTTCATCAAACAAATCAACCAAATCCCAGACAATAGGGAGAGGCGGAGGACGACAATCTGGTGAGTCCCAAATGGTAAGCTTTTTATCCACTCCCGTGGCTGGGGAAGGACATGGTCTGAAGTCATCAGCATTCCAAATAAAAACAGCCTCCATACCTAGGTGAGTCTCAGTTTGTGACTGGTCCAGAATCGCCACATCATCCGTAGTTTTCTAATAATATGGCCAGAAATCTTCCTCGGAGCAAGGTGAGCCTAAAGGAGATCTACTTCTGTCAGCATACCCAGAACTCTTAATGTCCATTTTTGAGGACTGTGAGGACCTATCAGAGGTAGTGGAAGGAGGAAGAGAAGTAGACTGAATGACCATCTCACTTTGGCCCTCCAAGTCTTCTTGATAGGTAGACGACATTATCATGTGAAGACTTGTTGCATAAGTCTCTCTTTTGCCGCATGCAGATAAGCCTTGAACAAGTCAAAGGATAATATGCCATACTCCGAACACCTGGTGTCTTAAGTGCACTGGGAAGTGCAATATAAACATTAAGAATGCAGGTCCTTCTGCAACTTGAGACTGTGACACTTAACACAATGAGGTTGGATCATAAAGCATGGTAAAGTACTAAAGCACTGGTGAGTACGTCCTTATTCAAAGTTAGCAAGCTAAAATACATGCTAGGTAGTAAACAAATAATGACCACAAGGCAAAATATACACCCACAGTACAAAAAACCCTAAAGTATAGAGATCTCAATTTCGATATCTGCTTCGTTACAAGAATAAGAAAGGAGTGACTTTTCCACTTGGCCATGTGAGAGACTATGGTCACTCAGATGTCTTCAATTGAACCACTGTGGCATTAGTGTTAGGTTAGCAAGCTTTCGATCTCGACTTCTGTGGTCTTTTTTCTTAGAGTAAGGCAAGTATACATATAATAATGATAAAAGGTAAGTAAAAAATTAGGAGTCTCCACATTCACAGCTTATTTGGTAGACAAGTCCTGGGAGGTCATGTTTTTGCTGTTGTGGTTGGAACCGCAGATTAGGAAACTCCTAGAAGCCATAAATATCCAATGCATCCACCATGAATCGTGATAAAGGCTATTAAATTTTCATCTTCCCAGCCTATCACCACCTAATCAAAGACCCACCATCCGTTATCCGCCCATGGCTTCCAGGCTTCTCTTTGTGCATTGTAATCACAACTGAGTACTTCAACCTACTTACTAATTGTCTCATTGTACATCAAACTCACCAATGTATGAACTCTACTCTAATCACAATCAATCACTCTGTTCATCAGCCTAATCTGCTCAAATCACTTCCAGATATCCATTGTACATTACTTTTTAATTGTATATACTCAGCATGCAGTCATGTATATTTTCTCCATGTTTCAAATTGTTGTATCACTTGCTTAATAATGGTGTTAGCACCTACACCGAAACGTCACACTCATTGCAATAAAGAAGTTGACTATTTATAGAACTTGGTTTCCCTTCATCTTTACAACTTCCAAAATGCCTCTCAAAAAGGTTCCTCAGTTGTCAGCACACAAATAGCTTATCTTATATATATCATTTATCTGTAAAGGTCGAATATACATGACTGTTTTATATGAATCATGATTGTCCTGTTTTGACCATGAACGTGGTCCTTACTCAGAATTTGACAATATGACATCCTCATTAATGCGACAATTTGCATCAAAGCAACAATGTCTTACTAACGAGACTGTATTAGATGTTTCTGAATATGTAAACATCCTGCAATGAATGGATATATTTCATCCACATAGACACTGGGATAATGAATACTTTCCCCCGTTTTCAGGCATGTGTGACAACATGAAATGGTTGGCATAAAAAAGTTTACTAGCATGATTTATGAATATATTCTCAACATTTTCTTTTCACATCAGTGATGAATCAGCACAAATGAGTTCACAAACATTTGACCTTGGCCAGCACAAGAAATTGTGTTAAACAAAAAGGTTTCAATACATAATGAAATGATCCCGCAACGTCCAGATATTTGCTCACAGCCACATGAAGTCCTAGACAACAATGATTAACATACGAATATCAGGAGCTATCTTCTCCCTGGCACCCCGTCCACTCTGCTGTTGTGAGGTCCCAGACATGCTTGAAGAGTGTGACCGTGACCCTGCTGCAAACAACTGAGGGCAGTCTGTTGGTTCACTGTCAGTTGTCACAATACTTGGTAGCATAGACATCATGGACGACAGTCCCTTCTCAAACGTGCCTCTGTAACATGAAACACAACATTGCCAGACATTAGTACATCAACATATCACATCCTTACATCCAGGGGTACCTGTAATTCTCCAATGAGTAACAGGCGTATAAGTCAAGGCTTACCTGTGATTCTCCCAATGGTGCTAACAGGTGCACTAGTCAAAGAGTACCAGAATTTTCCCAATAGTAACAAGTGCACTAGTCAAGACAATGATATACCTTTAAGTCTCCCAATAGTAACGGGTGCACTAATCAAGGGGTACCTGTAATTCTCCCAATAGTAACAGGTGCACTAGTCTAGATGTACCTGTAATTCTCCAAACAGTAACAGGTGCTCATGTCAAGATTTACCTGTAATTCTCCCAATAGTAACAGGTGCACTAGTCAAGATGTACCTGTAGTTTTTCCAATAGTACACATGCACTAGTAGAGGGGTACCCATAATCCCCCCAATAGTAACAGGTGCACTAGTCAATGGGTACCTGTAATTTCCCCAATAGTACCAGGTGCACTAGTCAAGGGTTACCAGTAAACACCCCAATAGTAGCATGTGCACTAGTCAAGGGTTACCTGTAAACAAACAGACAGATTTAGTAACGTGGAACTAACGGTCCCTAATACAACTGACAGATACAAAATTTTACAATGCCACATGTTATTTTCAAGAGTAGTGCTTAAACAGGTGTTCCAAAAGTAGAGCAACTGATTTAATAATGTGTGGATCTTTAGACTGTAGTACATTTATCATGCTTTGTTCACATTGAGACGTGGCATTCAGCTGCGGCAAGAACTTTTTGTGAATTTCATTATTTTTCGTACTTTGCATAAAAACATGATATTCATCTTCAATCGCTCCAAGATTACAATTTATACAGATACACCTGGCTATACAATTGTCTTTATTTCTCCTGAAAGAAGCAATTTTAAAATTATGTAGGGATATTCTAAATTTACAAATTACTCTCAGGAGAGACTTATCATTCAGCTGTAAAATACACCTTTCAGGCTCCAGAACTGCTTTCAGCTTAGAGTTGTGTGTTAAATAATGTGAGCTACAAATAGAATCATGCCAAGTTTGTTTGTACATATCAGTAATCTTTCTTTAAACTGCGGTATAAACATATCTGCATCACCAACAGTTTGTGTTATCCACACAAATGAAAAACCTGTTCTAAACAATATAGTTCTAATGTTGGACACCCAATTTTCCATTTTCATCTAATTTTTTTAGTAGTACATAACATTGATATGGATACCGATTTACTTGAGTTAGTATGAGCATATCATATCTACCAGTCTCACCAAGTATAGCCTTGTTAGATGCAAACTTTTCCACCCTTAAGTATCGTTTGAAATATGTAGGTTGCACTTGCTCTATTACAAGATGGTAATTAGTGCCCAAAATTTCACATGTGTATAATAAAACAGGAGCAATTTTCTTATCAAATACTTTACAGGCTCTAGTGAATGAGATATATCTGTTCTTACTAAATAATTGAAATACAGAAGTCAATGCTTTAGATGCCTGTGCAGCAAGAGTATTACAAGCGTTTGACCAAGAGAGCCTTGAGGAGAATATCGACCCTAAGTGATTATAATACAGTGGAAACCTGATAAGTAAACTTTCAAGGGACTCGTCAAAATTGTTTACTTATCAGGTTTTTCACTTATCCAAACTTATCAATATCTGCTAATGACAGAGTAACTGACAAGATTTGTAAGTAATATAACATGTTTTATTGCACCGGTCTACTCACTGATACTCCCAAGCTACATATAACAATGAACAACTCATCAGGGCTGGCCTCCGATATGTTTAGTTAAGCGGTTTATACTTAAGGCGGTTTCCACTGTATGTAACACTTTTTAGTTGTGTGTCTCCAAAGTACCATTTCTCGTTTCTCCGCAATGTACCATCATTTCTACATACTGCTATATTTGTTTTTTCTGTATTCACTTCAAGACTCCATCTTTTACTAAAATCATCTAATACATTCAATTGTCTTTGCAAACCTGCTACTGTAAATGAAAACATTGTAACATCCTCTACAAACAACAGCATCATTATGTCTTCAATATCTTGGCTTATGAATATTCCATGATTGCATTTATTATACATTTCAATTACAAGTTCATTTATAAAACAAGAGTCATTAGAAGATGACATATCCCCCAGCCCCCACCTTTTTGAAAGGACAAATCATCTGACAGTTACTTATTGTATTTTCAGACCAAGTCTGAATTGTTTCCATGGAATTCATGAAAAATATAAATGCCATATATCTGTAATCAGAAAAAGTCACCATTTCAAGATCTGTCTTGTATATCTGCCAAGATCTTTTGAAAGATTTGAAATGGTTTTAGAGTTGTGCTCCGGAAACGAAGTCAGCAACATGTTCATGGAACCGAGAAAACAATACATCATAAAAACCTGTACATCACAAAAGGCACCACTTTGGGGTCTGCCACACATATCTACCAAGTAACACTGACAGATATTAAAAAGTTTTTGAGTTCTGCTCCGGAAACGGAACACACCTCTCACTTTTGAGAGTAAGTCCAAAACGTTTCCATGGAACCCGAGAAAATAATAAATCACAAAAAACCTGTAAGTAGCAAAAGGCACCACTTTAGGTTCCGATTGATATATCTACCAAGTTTTGCTGAAAAATATTGAACAGTTTTTGAGTTCTGCTCCGGAAATGAAGCACATCCCTCCATTTTGAGACTAAGTCTGAAACATTTCCATGGAAACCAACAAAATAATAAATCACAAAAACCTGTAAACAGCAAAAGGCACAACCATAGGCTGAGATTACCATATGTATAAAGTCTGGTCTAAAAATATTGAACGGTTTCTGAGTTATGCTCCAGAAACAAAATGATTACGGACGGAAGGGGACAGACGGGGGACGGACAGATGGACAGACGAGGCGTCAACTATATCCCCCGCATTACATGCCGGGGGGGATAAAAATATTGTCTACCATACAGTAATCAGGACGGAAACCTGCTTGAGACTCTGAAATCAAATTATTAACATCCAACCAAATTCTTATTCGTTCTTCTAAAACAGATGTGAACACTTTACCAATAACATTTAGCAATGAGATTCCTCTATAATTATTCGGATTTGATCTGCTTCCAGACTTAAATAGAGGGACAATCATTCCAATATTCCACACTTCGGGAAAGTGACCTGTATCTAATATCTTGGTAAACAGTAAGTGCAGGTATTTAGAAACAGTTGTAGTGTCTGCTAACTTAAGAAATTCTGTTGGAATACCATCTTCGTCCGGAGCCTTGTTTCGTTTCAGCATACCAATACTAACTTCAATTTCTTTTACTGTGATTTGACCTGATAATAGTTCATCAGTAAGGGTCAAGTCATTACAAAGGTCACAGGAATGAGAACGTAAGAAATGAGAAACAGTAAACACCCCAATTGTAACTGGTCTAACTCCTGGATAGTATCCTTGACTAACTTAAGGATCAATCATTAATCAATGATTGGTCATTTTGATCATCCAATGATAGACATGAAAAGTCAACAAATTCCCATCACCAACTCCTGTACTGCAATACATGGGATTCATGGCAATACCTGTAAAAACATGTGACTAACTACAGAAACTGTTCAATAACAAGTTTATGAGGATTCTCTATTATGTTCTGATTGCCTGTACATTGCAGACTGCGCACTGTCCTCCACCTTAAAATACACAAACAATATCCAATTTTTGCTGTCAGAAATTTCTGAATAACCTGCTCGAAGGGAGCAAAGATGAACTGATGAAATGAAAGTGCTGTATTTGCATTGAAAATATATATCACGCATGATGATATAGTTCCCACCGTATTATTCCACCCCCTTTAAGTTACTGCAAAGAAAATATCTTGGCGAACATTATTGTCCAAATCATGTCAGTTATACCGTTTTCGCTAATCTCGCTAAGCTTTAAAAAATGAAGCAGTTTTGTCTGATCTGGCGTTATAATCATGTACTGAAACTAAGAAATTCTATTGTATGATTACTCTACCTGCACACTGAATGTTAATATCCATGTTTCTAATAACTGAATAAGTGACTACAGCTGCATGAATTAGACTCACATATTGTATTAATAGTTTGTATAAAGGCCAATGGCCTTTCATGCAATAAACATTTTGAACTGAACTTTGTTAAAGTACTAACCATTGTTATCAAGGGGTAAATTGCATTTGTCGTAGGCCCATTACAAACTGCAGTCAAGACTTATCTGTAAAGATTACATTAGTCAAGAGTTAAGAGTCCATTTTTCAGATCATGTTTCCATAAACATGATAAAATATGATTTTTCACTGATTTCAATTGATTCATTTCATTCTGTTAACTGGCCATGGGCTTTCACTATTGATGGTTGCAGGCCTCATTCACATACTGATAGAAAGGGGTCTCATTTACCTATTGATGGTTGCAGACCTCATTCACATACTGATAGAAAGGGGTCTCATTTACCTATTGATGGTTGCAGGCCTCATTCACATACTGATAGAAAGGGGTCTCATTTACCTACTGATGGCTGCAGGCATCATTCTGAGAATGATAGACAGTGTTCTTATTTACATATTGATGGTTGAAGGATTCACTTACATATTGATGGATGCTGCCCTCATTTACATATTTCAGGTAATAAATGGAATGAATTGAAGGCTACACAAAATATGAGTCAGAAAATGTAACTAACCCCATGAGTTCTATCAAGTAACATTGAATCACTGACTGCTTAGTCTCTGAGACCGTAAGTTTTACTTTCACTATGCCTAAATTTCAACAATGTATTCGTGGTCATGCTCTAAGACAGGAGCACTGTCAGTGTCACATAATCAACAGTAAAATATAAACAGACTGGGACACTAACCCAGATGGTAAGAGTAGTAATTACATGAGACATTTGATACAAGATTTACCATTATTCCTACTGTATGAGGGTCAATGTATAAAATCTGGAGCAGTAGTGGAGAGTCAGTCACACACTGTCTACAGCATACAACCTCGGTGTCATATAACAAGCATGTGTGAAGGGCTGAGTCTCTGTGGCTCATACGAAGCAGAATCACTGATGGCAATGTGAGAATTCATACTACCAAATATATGAGTGTCGCCACTAAATATGGTTCAGTGACAGATCAAATCATGTGTTTGATTCAACACTGCTGTAGACATTATTCCACATGCATCTTGACGTTTGTACCTGATGTGATGCACATCTTTGATCACTTCTACTAAGCTGTGAAAACACATGGTATTGTGCTGTTAGGCCTAAAAACATTATCAAGACAAACATCAACATTGATAACTGTGTACCCAAGACTCTACCAGGATCATAACATGTCTAATGGTCTATTTGACAATGCGTGTGTGCGCGCGCGTGCGTGTGTGTTTCATATTGACTTGACTAATATCAGAATATTACTGGTATTAATAATTTCATTAAACCTTAATTAGAAATAACATCTAAAAAAAAGTATCATTCTTAGCTAAGTGTCACATTTACACATAAGCATGACAAGTAGTAGACAGCTCACACTCTTGGCTAGTCACACTTCAGGTGAACTGATTGTCAACAGATTCATTTACAAGGACATTGATGTTTCAAAATATTGAAAAAAAATAAACAAAGATACGACACATACCAAAGTAATAAGTTCATAAATACCTTAGTCTAGTCACACTTCAGGTGAACTGATTGTCAACAGATTCATTTACAAGGACATTGATGTTTCAAAATATTGAAAAAAAATAAACAAAGATACGACACATAACAAACTAATACGTTCATAAATACCTCAGTACTTGATTTTGGAGGAAGGAAGAAGACAGGTGAGCAACTGGCAGAGACATGACACAACTGTGTGGGTTAGTTACAAATGGGGAATGCCACACATCGGTCCAAAGTTTAGGGTACTTTCGGTTTCAATTTGTAATATAAAGTTCTATGTTTTACCTGTGTCACTAAGGCAACACCTTCCATGACATGAAACGGACAGGCTGCCTTATTACCTGTTCGGTATCCTCTTTCTTAATGATGTCGGAATGCACGATTCCTTTCCAAAGTGAAACAATCATTACATATCCTAATTCGTGTCACAAGAACACGGGGGACTTCCCTATTCCAACACGAGGCTAAGAGTAGCCTGCCCTTGGCTAGACCAACACTGCACCGGATGCTTCGAGAACAGACTGGGGATTTCAAAACGTCATCTGAGTCATGTTGGATATTGGCTTTGTAGTGTTGTGTTTGTTTACATCTTTAAGGTGGGAGGCTTTTATGGAAATAGATTCCTTTGCAAAATAAATAAATTATTGATTCATAATTTCAATGCCCCTCGATTGTTCGATGTATTTTACTTATAATATAACACATACCACACTATGCTATACGGGTAAGGTTTCCTCCCGTTTCCACATCCCAAGTATAATTTATTTGTTAATATATACTACAGTTATTAACAAAATCTAACACAGCACTTACTAGAAAACCAAGAAAAATACCAAGAAAGTCCCATAATTAATTACAACCAGGGATACTCTCTGTATAGGGTCCCTGTTACAGCATACACGGTCGAATTACGTTACCCCTGCGGAAGAATGCATGGGGAAACGGAAGGAACAATAAACAACATATTGCTCATAAAATGAGAGATTGTATTGTCTTGAGGCGATATTGTCTAACTGAGAAGACTAAAAACTTGGGCAATAGGCTACTCGCTGACAGTTTGGCAAATTCGAAACCAACAAGCGGGTACATCTTATATATGACTACCAAAAACGAATGTTAAATCTTTATTTGCTTGTTGCATTTATATACTTTATAAAAACTCATTTGATCGAACTATTTGAATTCCCATGAGTCAAGCTTGCGTATAGTACATTCACTGTTAATTGTGAGTACCAGGGAGCCTATATATGTTGGAGAGTATCCCTGTGTATCCCTGACACCCACGCCGCCCACAACATAACCCATTTGAGCTAAGCAGAAAAATACTTAAACTTCAATCACTTAGAAGATGACCGTGTTTAAATTAGCTTCTTAACTCCGTGCCGAGTTTGTTTCTCGACGCATGTTTTTCAAAACACCTAAAACACCTAAAAGGTTAAGTGGCCCCTGAAGTGCCTGGTTTAGCGTAATGTGTACTTCGATCATTAAGGCAATATGGACGATGTAAACATGGCGATATACAGAATGGCGAGCTCGAGAGTACACCACCTGACTGTCACAATGCCTTAATTAGCTATATTACAGTCACTTATTTCTACAACACTGATGTCGTTGTCTACTCATTCGTTGCTTAGGAGTCGGCTGAAAAATCTGGCGTAAGCAGCTGAGAAATGAGACACCCAAATATAACAAATTAAAGTAAAGATTAAAACGATTAAAGTATATTTGTACGATTGTAGTAGCATTTATGCTTTATTAATTGACAACAATTACGATATTTTTGGCACCATATTTTCCCTCGACGCAGATAGCGTTGGCGTCTGTTGATTCTATTTTGCGACTGATCGCTTTTATATATTTGATCACTTATATGTATTATACTCGTGCGAGAGAGATGTAAATAAACTATTCTGTCTGCCTGTCCTCGTTATTTCAACACAATATTCATCATTCTTCACACCATCCATCAGGTCGATTGCTCTTGTATGTGTCCTCGTATACAGCACGTCTTCACAACATTGCATGGTTAGTCATGCGTCAGCAGTTTTAGTTTGACACAACGTTAAACTGAGTAAAACTTCATAGTTCAAAATATATTAATTTTCATAATTAGTTTATTTGAGCCTCCGAACAGGCTCAACGGCGATCAGAATTTCTCAGTTATTTGTGTTGCATGTGAATCTGTGGCTGTAATTTCCTCCATTGCTTTTCTTGGAAAACGAAAGTGCATACGACATACATGCTGACCTGCCGTTTTACTCGTGGGCGTCCAAGCTTTTTACCTGAATCTCCTAAAGTGAAGATGACTCATGTCTCAGGTTCAAGTACGCCAATCACAATTCACTGCACTTGCCGTTTGTCGTGAAACTACGCAAGGTAGAAATATTGCAACAATATTGTACACCAAGCCCTCTAGTTTTGATATCGTCTGAAATCCACACCTGTTTCCCAAATTAGGTTGTAGAAAGAGGCTTTTTTCTGTGATATATTAACTATATTAATTTCGTTTGTTCCATAAACCGATGCTCATTGTTGATACAATCCCCCGGACACGTGTGTGCTACAGAAGGGGTTACCATAATTATCGTCTCTGGTTTCCGGACACGTGTGTGCTACAGAAGGGGTTACCATAATTATCGTCTCTGGTTTCCGGACACGTGTGGGCTACAGAAGGGGTTACCATAATTATCGTCTCTGGTTTCCGGACACGTTTGGGTAACTATTCTCAATACAAAGGAGTAATATTTGTCAATATTAGAGATTCGTTTACCTGTATCTGTGATTGATCATATTTCCATTTGAACGTAAAGTATCATACATTACTTTTAAGGCATGGGTGAAGTCTTAACACCTCCTGTAGTTAATACTGAACTGCAGCTGAATAGATGAAAACACCCCCTTGCTATATAAGGTAGGTTCATCTTTATTATGAAGATATAAACCTACATATTTTTGTACAGGTTCTGTATGATTTATATTGCATATAAACGGCTTATGTCCATGAAAGCTAGATGAACACTTGATGCTCACCCAACTTCAGCTTCATCAAGAAAATATACACAACAA
Source organism: Haliotis asinina (assembly GCF_037392515.1). Taxonomy (NCBI): domain Eukaryota; kingdom Metazoa; phylum Mollusca; class Gastropoda; order Lepetellida; family Haliotidae; genus Haliotis; species Haliotis asinina. Next base: position 82,535,515 of record NC_090282.1, read on the forward strand.
CCGGTGGTGTGATAGTCTTGTGGTAGGCGTCGAAGGTCCGGGTTCGAGTCCCCACATGGATACAATGTGTGAAGCCCATTTCTGGTGACTCCCACCTTGATATTGCTGTCATATTGCTCAAATCGGCGTAAAACCATCATCCTCCCTCACAATCAGCTCACATCAGTTCTTAAGTCATCCTGATTTAGTCATGGGATTTAGAAATACTGTCTAATAGTTCCCACTCAATGGGCGGTAATGTTACAAGCTATGTCACAGCTGTCATTCTTGTGAATCCACGGCAGTGCCATTTAGTTTTATATGGCGTCGTCGTTCTGCATCCTCCAAGTTTCTGTGGAAGGAAGTTCTCACTGTCGGGTTCCACCTGCAACCGTGATATTGGATGCCACGCAGAGATCTAAGTGAATGTTTATCTTTTAGATAGCGTGCCGTGTGTTTATTGTCCGTGAAAATCGGAATAACGAAAGGTTGTCTGTCTATACAGGACCCATATCTCAAGGAAACAGTCACACTAACTTCATACTTCCAGCTCTCATAGTAGTTTGTAATAAACGATTCCGATATAAATAAAAACATTAAGACACTTTTCTGGAAACACTGATCGAATGATGCTACTTCTGTTTCTCCGTCAGTTTGTATGTCATCCAGCAGTGCCACATCCGCGTTTACACCGTTGTCACCGAGAACTAGTCTGTTTACACGCGTCTGTAGTGTAACGACCTTGTCTCTGTCAGCCTCGTCGTATATAATCACAGCGTGGTAGACACTGGGGTGTGCTACCCTCGTCTGCTCGGGGAGGCTAAGGGATGATTGTCTCTCTGAAACAAGAAGCATGAATAATTTCATTGACATTTATGGTATGCAAATGCATCCAGGAACACCATCGTTCTTGGAATCGCTTGTCCACTTCCTGTCGACACACATAGCATCTCTGTACATACCAGTTCTACTTTTAGAATTAACATAAATACTGAAGACCTGGATGCAAAGAGAATATTATACGATGTTGTCAGGCACAGCTCGGGTTTTCTTCACTAGGTTTTCGACATAATTGTCATGAGCTGATCGTGTTTTATAAAGTGGTTTACAATTACACGTTTTCGTTCCCATCTCAAAATTGTTGCTGACATTAACTACTCAACCAATCGGGCAAAATACAACTCTCATGAAAGGAAGATGTAGAGAATCTCACCCAAGTGTCTTCTGATAGCAATAATAACAGCACGAGTTACAAATACCCAATGCTTGCCAAGGCCTGTTGATATAACTGATATTAGTAGACACAAAGGTGAGATTGTATTTAAATCATCAAAAATCATTCCTCATTAGTTTCCAAGGAAAAATGCACATTTCCTAACACTGTAGTACCATTAAACATGCATTGCTTCGATGTGATAGCAGTGTGGCGAGATTAAATTCATGACGTCAAAGCATTGCCTGGGCATTGTCAAAACTGTCAAAACGATATCATCAAGGAGATATCATATTATGTCACACAAGCGGTCTCTCCTGTGGAACACAGTTTTTGATATCTTACGGTATCTCTATGTGGTGCGGTGATGGGGTGTTAGATGGAAGAAATCCTGATGTTAGATATATACATGGAAGTAATGCCATTTATCTCCTAGGTCCGCTACAGACCATACATCCACAGACTATGTTTCATCCTCCCGTGTGAGTATCTCCATCCTTAACGTACTATATTTACGGTGTCAGTTCCGCGGAGTATTTCAATATCACTGCCCCGGACTTCCTACTATGTTTCAGGTTATTACTGCGAGACGGAGCCGGCAAGCATACACTTCACATCCCACTACTTAATGGGTTTGGGGACAATGAAATACTGTAAACTTCCCTTATAAATAATGATTTTGTACAGCTTTCACCCACAGTCTGCGTATCTACATATCACTACAGATTCCGAAAGTATTCTTTTGATCTGGTACTCCATACCTTCGGTTGTGAAAAAGTGTTTGTTTAATCAGAAGCAAAATTATATTTAAAGGGTCAATTCGATTTTCTTTGAATCCAAAAGGTATGATTTGAGGAGTAAATTTAATCCTTATTCCAGCATCAGATATGAGCCACTCTTCAGTTTTCTTCCAAAGTCTATTTATCAAATTACGATGACCGAAAGGTGGAAAATATTTTCATTAGAAGTTTCACAATAGCTACACAGTGATTCTTTACTGGCTTTTACGTTATGTAGATAATAAAATCTGTGCCTAAGATTTTAGTAATTTTCATTTGGAACCATCTTAATTCTGTACTCTTTGTACATCTAAATGGAATAATGTTGTAAGTTCTTCACTCAGATTCAGCAATGGTAGATTCAAGCACGACTTCTCATTTTAAATTTGAGGCTGATTTTTTTAATATTGACAGGAGAAGAGTGATATGAAATGTTACAGAATGTTATCAGAATGTTACAGTTTATGAATGCAGTAAGGAACTATAAGCCATGCTAATGATAACTGGTCCGAGTTAGGGTAGCAAGATTATACTTTTTGTAGGTGTTTCACACAACTGATCATACTTTGATAACATAAGAAATTGGCAATGCAATATTTTCCGTCATTATCCAGTAGATCTTTAACCGACCTTAGCGTATAAAAAAACGTAATGCTGTATGGTTCAACAGCGCCATGTACTGGCAACAGTGGTGGTCATATCAGTGACTCTTACTATTGTGTTGAATGCACAGACTGAATGTGAAGTGTGATGAATGTGATATACATATTTCATAGTTGTACGAAATTCCACCCAATCCACCCACCCACCCATACCCAAACAAAATACCCAATACAGGCACCTCGTCTCATTAACTCCTGATTTCGGCTAAATGCTATCACACGTAGCTGTATGGCTGCAGAAGAAACAGAAAAGATAATGTTAACTGACCAAAGTTCCTAGTCAATTGAGTACAAGTAAAAAGAAATAATTAACTTGCCCTGTGCTGGCTTTGCAGTTGGGCGAAGTATGTCATCCAGTATATTCTGTATTGGGCGTAATAGTCCTCGAAACGCGAACATATTTAAATATTTAGTTATTTCAGTGCATATTATGATAATAAGCAAATGAACACCAAGCAGTTTTACATGAACACTTGAAAAATACTTTTGTAAAATATCGCATTCTAAACAGAAAGGAGGCACCTCCTTTATCAGCCATGTGCACAGTCACTTAACAACGACACCTATCGACCATTATTTTCTGAAAGGGAGATAAGAACTGTACACGCGTAGGCGAGAACTTATGAAACCGGTACTATGAAATTTGGGGATCGAAGGCACTTACAGTCTCACAACTAACTGACATCGTTTTATGACAGAAAACATTATCTATAACACTGGACTGAAGAAACGTTCTTCCGATAAACAGAAAATACCATTAGAAAGTCTTTAAACATTATAATTTTGTTTTATTTTCCGTACTTCTGTTTGTTTGAATGTAAATAAATGAATGTTATGGAACTCGCGGTGGACCAAGCGTCTGTCTCTGTGCTGGCATTTGGCTACCTGACTCTGAGGGTGTGGGTTCGAATTCCGGATGGAACTCAAGCCAACAAAAGCGCTAGAATCGGTACTTGATTACGATCGAAAGTGTAATCCTAGACTAAGGCTTAGTCTCTGAATATGTATATATTTGATGGTAACAAACAAACCCATATTAATTGATAAGGAGACCCAGGGAGGCCAGAGATTCAGAACCTAAGGAAATCTAGACTTGCTTCATTTAAACATTTAGCACTGCAGACAAGGCTTGGCAGTAGGCAGAATAATGTGGTTCAGGAACTGTGAGACAGACCAGTGTAATCCCAAATATTACACGTGTTACAGTTGACCCCTTTCCACATGACATTGTGTATTCATCACTAATGGTAATCACAATAAATTTACGATTCGGAACTACTATCTCAAAATGGGGGAGATACTAAAACTAACCCCTACATTGTTGCAAACCAAACATTGTAAGACGTGTATTTTATGGTTTGTTTTTTTATTTATTTGTCTTTTTTTGTCTTTATGTGTAAGGAGCTAATTGGCGGTACGCAGAGAGAGGAGTTATCATCGGAATTGACGTGAACAAATTCAATAAAAGGTTTATTTTGTCAATAGTCTCTGGTTGATCACTGGATTGTTTGGTTTGTTTAAACGCCCTAAGGCGACAGGAGTACTTCAGGAGAACAAACGCATATCTAATGAAAATGTGTGAGTTGTGTCGGTAGTAAAATACATTGACAACACACATAACAGCTTAAAAAATAGCTCTAAATTTTTGTCTTAAGTCGTTGTAGTGAGTGAGAGAGTTGAGTTGTAGTGAGTGAGAGAGTTGTAGTGAGTGAGTAGTGAGTGAGAGAGTTGTAGTGAGTGAGACTTGTGAGTGAGAGAGTTGTAGTGAGTGAGACAGTTGTAGTGAGTGAGAGAGTTGTAGTGAGTGAGAGAGTTGTAGTGAGTGAGAGAGTTGTAGTGAGTGAGAGAGTTGTAGTGTAACGTCGTGCCGGCATTATGTCAGACATATGGATCTGTAGGTCGGTAACATGTAAGGACATCTAACATTGATGTCGCAAATACGTCATTGCTGTACCGAGTGTGGCATGAGGGTGTTTCGAATACGTCATTGCAGTACTGTAGTACTGGGCTGTGGTATGAATGGGGGAGGTGGGTGAGAGAAAGAGAGTATCTCAATTACATCATTGTTGTACTTGGTTATGGCATGGGGGGGGGGGGGGGTATCTCAAATACGTCATTGTTGTACTTGGCTATGGCATGAAGGGGGGTGGGGTGGGTTTTCTCAAATACGTCATTGTTGTACTTGGCTATGGCACGAGGGTGTTTCGAATACGTCATTGTTGTACTTGGCTATGACATGAAGGGGCAATTATTTAAATAATTAACTTGTATAGCGCCTAATTTCCAGACAAGGCCTGCTCAACGGCGCCTTTTGTCATAGCTGGCATGATACTGAGTGTTCTCCTGCGTTTTGCTGGTAACTGTTGTAGTGAGCTGTGACTCTCTGTAACTAATTAACACAAGGATTCATATTATAAAATAGGTGTCCTTATAAATACGGGTACAACATGTACTCTACGTGCCCATAGCACAAACTGCTTGTTAGTTGTTTTAACACTGCCACCAGGAATGTTCCAGCTCCAAAGAGGCAGACTGTAAATAAACGATTCTGGACAAGACAATTCTGTGATCAACAACATCGATCTACGTGATTGGGATAAGATGGCATGTGTCAATCGAGTCAATGAACCTCAGCACAAACGTGTGTATTATCTATTGCAAGAAAGGCATGTATCATATAGACAATATTATATATATATAAATAATATTGTCTTAGAAGCTGTCTTTCCACATTAAACAAATGCTGATCGACAAGGGTATAGTAACACAGATGGTGTGTGAAAACTGGTAAAATATTTTACAAGAGTTGTAGAAACAGCCAAGTTAACAACAAGGCTTGTGAAAGCAAACACGTAATAGCAGGGCGTGTGAAAACACTAATAATCATGTTGGCTAATGGCTCTTAATTCCCGAGCGAGAGCGGGTACAATATACAGTAACATGGACTGTTAGTATTTCAGTGTCACCGGTGCAGAGTTTTAATTGAAGCAAGTATCCAACTTGACTCTCTCGCTTTAATATTTTTGGTGAACACGTGTTTCCATACGAATAGTTTCAACTTACTACTATTCCGAAACAAGGAATACATGTATACGTGAATTTGTAAATCCAAGAACTTTCAAGAACTTTACCCTATACATTGAGATGATTGTTTCAAGTGCCTGAGATGACATCAGGTCTTCGACACAGGCGCGCGACTCTGACGCATTTCTAAGTATGACCTATGTACATTATGCATAAATACGTTTGACCGATATACATTATATATGGGTGATATTTATAAATACATCAGGGTCGAGCGCCTGTGGTCTGCATGAGCCAAAAAGGACAGGCGCAATTCCAAAATGTGCAAAGTGAGCATTCCCTTTTCAGTTGTTTTACTTAAAATCGGTGTTTTGAAAAAGCCTTATTTCAAAAGCAGACTTTACCAGGTGTGTATTCTTAGCAAAGGATTTTCCTACTTGCCTTCGAATCCTATATACACTTTTCATGTCGCCAGCGAGCTATTTTTAGGCGTCGTAGCCCGATGAGATTAGCCAATAGAATCACGTTATTCTTAGCAAAACCCTATCAACCAATCAGAGCGAGGCAACATCTACGTTTAAAGTGGCTTTTCCCCTGCGTCAGATCAGAGACCATATAATAGATTATATTATATGGTCTCTGGTCAGATGGACGTGCAACTCACAGATTTTCCACATGTTCTGGACCAACAATCTTTCCGTGGCTTCCATTCAAATATCATTTGAATTCAGGAACTAGGCAATAGTGTGATAAAGAACACGTGATATACAGTGTGGTTTCCAAAACTTCAAACAGTCGTTTTCCTCTAGATCAATCTAAATTCTGTAAAACACACCTCTCTATTACATGAAAGAACATCCAAACAGTCTAATTGGTCATAACAAAAAAGGAAAAACACCACCCCCCAAAAAAAACAAAAACAAACAAAAACAAAACAAAAAAAACACTAGATTAGTCTACTTGACAACAGACATATGCGTCGGTTTGTTGACTGCAAAGACACGAATTTACGCCCGAAAAGATTAACACAAAAAAAAGCGTGTCCAAATATTAGTTCCTTTCAATCTCAGAGTAAGGATTTTGAGCCGAATGCCGGTATTGTAGTCTTAGTCTCGTATCGCAAATGTACGTATATGCAAAGACGGCCAATTTCTGCTTCAATTCGTAAACAATAATTGATTTAAACAGTAATTTATTTCCCGAAAGTCTATGATATGCAATAAAGAATGATCAATACAAAAGGAAATTGATCAGCAAAGAGGCTGAGTCAGCCTATATAAATGCTCCCCTTAAATATAATTGTAGTATGATGAATGAGTTTATTAACACATTTATGGAAATATAGAAAATGAATAGACAAATCTTTTCAGGAGTCAGTAAATTCATTCTAAATACAGCATATCCTTTATGAAAAATGGTTGGTATCATTCAAGAAATTATATACAGATTTCATTATCAATTCCTTTTCATACTGGGACAACGATTAATAAATTACATTATTTGAAAAAAAAGTATTTGTTAAATCTGAATCTAACATTATATCGGACACTGAAGGAACTACCGGAAGGGATCATCTCGACTGTGTCCAAAGGAGTAGGTTCGACTGTCTGACTAGCCAGTCTATCTATCAAACCGACAGACAGACAAACATAGTAATGCAGCAAAGGGGTCTCAGGCCCAGAATGCAGACACCATTGGATCTCAGTTACTGAGTATATTTTAACTTGGCCCTCTTCTCTGCATGACAGAGTAAATTTCCAACATTACATAGACTACTTGTGTATGAATCTTTATTTAACATCAGACATATGGTTGTATTTGTTTCTAATATCAACATATAGTGTACATTCCAGCAAATTATGCTATTCCTCCTCAATAATATTTACATTATTCATCTTACACTGACTACACAGCCTTAGATGTCCATCAGTATTAGTGTATTTTCCTGTTTCTATGGCAATTTTATAATATGAACGTCTAAATCTGGAGATAGCAGATCTTAGATTAAGGGTAAAATCACAACATAAGTACTTTTCAACATTTCAAGATTTTGTAGGCTTTGTAGAGATAACATTTAGGTGACGATGACACAGAGGAGTACCATGACTACTGTAATTTATCACATAACCTGTGTTTGAACATAGATAGGGAAATACTGGAATCTCCAACATTGTGGCTATAGGCCAAACATAACCATAACATATTTGAAACAGTATATGTTTAACCTTACTAGCCCATGTAATTCTCCCACAATCATCAAGTGTATTAACATCATGTAGGACTGATCGATACGGCAATCTACCTTTGGGGAGCTGTGTACGCATCATGTAGTGTATATCTAGTGGACGCCGAGTACCATGTCTGATGAAGCAGATTTGTTCACTTTAAGAAAATGTTTGCAGAAAGCAAGATGACAGATGATACTGATTCGATAGTTTTACAGTAACAGACAGATTGGTGTACATGGATGACATAATGCTGAAATAGTTACCTGACACACCGACATGTTTCGACGTATGCAAGAGAATGTGGTGTTTAAAAGTGTCCAAAGCTTTAGAAAAGTGAATATATAAACAGTAAAATCTTCCATTTTTTCACATGAACACATTGTTCCAACAGCATCAAGAGTAAGGGCTGTCTAGTGTTAAACAGGTGTCTACTGTGTAGTGTCCAACACCAATAATCACTTCCACTGCATCAAGATGATGGTGGTGATGGTTTGGAGATTTAACGAGCGGTTTCGTTAAATACGTAATTAATACGTATTTCGCACGCGACACGCGTTTCCCGTATTGTTTTAAGTATTCCCACACAGATCTAGCGGAGGAGAAAGAGAAAGATATAGTATTACGTACGTTAATTGGTTTGATGGTATTTATTGTTTTATTGTCTTTTGTCTGTGTCATTTATAATGACAGGTGCCTGCCTTTAATCCCTTTTTCAGGGACGTTAATCCCCTGACACTCAACCCTTTGTTGATGTGTTAAACTGTAGTCCTGTGCCGGCTGTGCGAGTATTTTGAAATATGGCAATCTAACTTCAGAGATACAATTTGGACGTTTTTCGCCTCCTGTAAACTTTAAATTAAAGGATATATAAACATTGTTCCTTGATAGGATAAAGTGCATTGCCTTTCCTCGTGTGAGCATTATGCTGACCTGAGGCTACATTTACGTGACCTTGACCAACTGGCATGTGTGACGAGTAGAAACTCGAGTCATCATTTACCTACATATGCTCAGTCTTCATTCTTTATTTTTAAAGAAAGACAGAATAACTAAATTATCATCATGTGATATTTGTGTTTATATTATTTTTATACCCAGTATCTACCATCAACGTATATATATGATTACACGAGGCCATTTAGAAAGTGGTCAAATGCAACATATGTCATATTTGGGATTTCACTTTCTTAGTGGAAGTCGCGGTGGCTGAGCGGGCTAGGGTGCTGGCGATTAGGTGCCTGACTCTGAGGGTGCGGGTTCGAATCCCGGATGGGACTCAACCGACAAAGTACTAGAATTTATACTTTACTAAGAAAGTGAAATCCCAAATATGACATATGTAACGTATATATATTCATTGAAGGTACTATATGTTGCTTTTTATTTGTACAATACCTTATATGAAAAACAGGGATAAAAGGTTAAAAAAAATATATGAATAAAAATATTTATGTGGAGGATTATTCTCGTCTCCGATGAGTCACCAAGGTTGGAAACTGTTGATTATACATAAATAATAATTCTGAGTCAACAATGTTAACGGCAAAGTGTCTTACATACCTATTCGTTAAGGCAGCACGTTATCTATTTCCTAAAAGATCAAATTAAAGATTACTTAACAGAAAGAGCAACATGGACATGGCTCCATGATTGGTTCCATAAGTCCTTTCCCACAGCCGGCGGGGAAGGCGACATTAGTTTGTTGTACGACAATGAGCGGTATTGCTGACACACCTTTAGAAGCTATTGTTGTGTGAATATCAAAGTCATTGAGGCGTCAGTATGTCACGGTGATGCCTCTTGTTCAAAGTGTTGTTTATTTGGTATTCAACCTTTACATGTCGCCTCATTTTGAAATACTCCAATTGCAGACTGCCAATTAACACCTATACACAACTTTAAATAACAAAGGAGGTTAATTAGGGGCTGATAGTCATAGTCTCATAGTCAATTGAACTAGTAATGATTAGTAACACTAACCGCTTTCCCTAAAGCTGTAGCACAATCTGTGTGGTCATTACTTGTCTCTAGGCATCAGGTGGGGTCGGACCAGGAACAAACACGAACTAGAATGGCTCACTTGGCACTGGTACTATTCATGGCACTACTTGGTAAGTGTTCCACTATTGTCCATTGTTATATCTGCAGCACGTTGTAGGTGACGTTGAGCACAGTATACGAACAACGTTTCAAAGTACAGGGGGCCTTAGTATGCAAGGGTGGCTTGCACACTGTAATCAAAAGCATCATCGAAGACAAGATATTTAATGGATAACAACCTGTTCTGTTTATGATGAGACGTTTCAATGTACATTCGGTTGTGAAGCAATAGTGGAGACAACGTAGCCTCATCTTGGATATATGTCTCGAGGATAGCAATAAAACAAATCAAGTGCTGACCTGCACGAGCTCACGTGGTTCACATTATATTTGGAAATTGCTTTTCGTCATTGGTGTGTCGAAACCTGTCTAAGTTATTAAAGCTGTTAAACTGTAAATCGTGTTAAGATCAGCCACAACATTTTGTTTCCTCAAAGTAGTATTTTGTTGGAGGTCTCTTATCTAACAAGTGTACCGAATTTGAATTGTGCAAATTGTCCGCCAAAATGTTCCGCAAATTTGTCTTAAATACCAGTTTTCAGTAATCAAAACCTTACACTCAAATGACTGTGGAAGAGTCATTACGTACCCTGAATGTGAATTGCATCTGCGTATGAGATACTTTCTGTCTTCTTGTACGGTTTTCGTCAGGTGTGGATTGCTCTAACTGTCAGGACAATATCTTTTTTGCTTATCTTCAAACAAAGATCTACGTATGCTTAATTGCAAGATTAGCGTTACTAAATCACAAATAGTTCGTTAACATTCGTTTCTACACCATGAATTTTGATACTAAAATAATTAAGAAGTAATAAGAAGGATTTCGAAGTGAATTCAGCCCAAGAAACATTCAGAAACCGTGTAAAGGTTTACGTACTATATTCTAATGAGGCTGTATGTAACGAATAGCTTGTTTCTTGGTGTGAAGAGCACTTGCAGTGTCCCCAATATGACACACGATACCCGCTCTCCGCCCTATTATTCATTGTTATGCCATAAGATCCATTTGTCTATCCAGTGGGAAACATCCTTTGCGTGCATGTTCAAAACCAAGCGAAATTTAGAACAAGAAGTTTTCACCAGGACACATGCATACGTCATGCTTACATACTAAATGCCTGTGCCGTGTGGCCTGCTTGTCTAAAGGACAGAAAATAATTGTGGTATTTATTGTCAGTGTGTGTTATGATAAAAAAATATAGGATAGCCATTTTCAAGTGAGGACAAATTGTCCTCCTGCATTACGTCGATTATGTAGATTAAAATTTCTTGCAGTGGTCGGTCTTGACGCCCACCAGCGAGCACTACTGGACAAGCTGTTTGCCCAGTACAAAAAAGACGTGCGGCCAATCTGTGGAGCGGACGCTCCTATAGAGGTGAAAGTTGGCATCGCTGTCAGGCAGATCATGGAGCTGGTTAGTAGACCGTTATCACGCATAAACATTGGGAGAGTAAAGAGGGTGGTGGTTTTGGGAAGGGGAGGGGGGGGGGGGGGGGGGGAGAGTAGTTTGGAGGGGGTTGTATTAGTCAGCATGACGTTTTTAACCAACACGTAAACTGCGTGAAGATATCAAGAAACACGAAAGATTGAAATTTTGCCTTTACTGGAGAGTATGAACAAGGGAGATATTACGTTTCTAATTAAAAATCCAAAATGTTCAAACACGAGTTCCTGCACCGTTACGCCATGCAAAACACCGTATAAGGACAATCTCGGTATCAGTTTACAGGTGAAACATAACATAGTGATCCACCCTAATCTGATTCTCCAGTCGACATAATAATACAGATATTGCTCTGTTTCAGGATGAACCCAGCCAGATATTGACTGTCAACGTCTGGGTCCGATTGGTAAGTGCTGCACCACTCTCTCTTGTCGGTATAAGGGATCTTCTGTCAGTCGTTGAATTGCCGATGCCCTGCTCCCCGGTGGACATATTTAAATTTGAGCAGAAGAGCGAAACGATAACGTGAATATCTTTATGTTTTTTATGGAATTATTTGGTTTTAGAACCGTACATATATGTACATGTATGTATGGTAATAGTTCATCTGGGACATGGAATACTTCTGAACAGTAGTAAATCTTAGAGTGATCTCCCTTTGCACTCCAGCAACTGCTTAGCGAAGAGCCTCAAAACTGATCGTGAGATAGTTCGGTGGAATACAGCCTTCTGCTCCACTTTCTGGGCCCTTCTGGACACTTTCCCCCTCCATCTGTACAGAACAGATTCTATTTCCATCCCAGTGACTCTTTAGTTGATGAGCATCTATTCCCTACCACCGAGTGCACTGGGTACTGCTGTCACACATGGGTGTATATAGGGATATGTTTGTTGTAGAGCTGGTATGACTGTCAGATGACCTGGAACGCCACCGAGTACGGTGGCATCTCGCAACTCATCCTTCCCTATAAGAAAGTATGGACTCCGGATATTACTCTATATGACAAGTGAGTGAGATTCACATTACTCCTTTCTGTAACGCTGTAGCATAGCGACACCCTAGGATACCATATAGGGATACCAAGACGGGACTACATAGACCACGTGACCCAGACAGCTCAGACACCGCGATTCACTGACTTAGCAACGTAACACGAGTCGATGTTTACAATGCCGTGATTTCTTGGTCCATGGTCAGGTATTTAATACCTTCATTATATAGCTAGAATATTGCTGATTGCGGGGTTTCATGACAAACGATTAAACAACTATTCAAACCGATGACGTCTATGTTTCCCAGCCTCTCGTAACTGACAGTATACATGTATGATATATGTGTTGTTGCAACAACAATTCTTTTTGCCGCACCCCAGTGCTGGAGACGAACTTATTGGACTGAAGGACTACAGGCCCACCTTCACCTCAGACGGCGCTGTCAGTTACAACTTCCCGACCGTCATCAAAAGTCTCTGTCCTGTCGACGTCACCTACTTCCCCTTTGACGGCCAAACATGTGCCCTTCGGTTTGGTTCCTGGGCCTACAGCGGCCACCAGCTCAACATCACCATCGGCGATAAAGCAGCGGATATATCTGACTACAAGGTCAATACGGAATGGGACTTGCTCAGTGTCCCAGCTGTGAGGCACGAGAAGTTCTACAGTTGCTGCCCAGAACCCTATCCCGACGTGACCTTCTACATCTCCATGCGACGTAAGCCGTTCTTCTATATCGTGAACCTGCTGTTCCCCTGTATACTGATCTCTGCAGTGGCTTTGCTTGGCTTCCTACTGCCTCCAGAAGCCGGGGAGAAGGTGGCCCTAGAGATCACAATGTTGCTGTCGCTGTCAGTGTTCATGCTGCTTGTTGCGGAGTCGTTGCCACCGACGTCGGACAACTTCCCTTGGCTAGGTATATACTCCATTCATTCTCGGTTGATAAAAGGTGGATTGTGTGTGCGACATGCACAACGGAAGACCATTTACCTTTAGCCAATAAGTGGTTTAACAGGCCCATCTCCCAATGTGTTCTGTTGGCAGGTCTGTGTAAATGCAAGGATTTTGAATCAGATACCTTCGTTAAAAGCAACTTTAATAGTATCAGTTGATATTAGTTGATAGGTCTGTATAAAATGCCAGTTTAAATCCACATACCGATTTTTAGGAACACCCTGTCACGTGATCGAGTAACTCATTCACGTATTTTCACTGCTCTTAGCAATGTTCCAGCACAGTCATGGTGGGCCTTGTATCAGTTTTCGAAAGCAAGTGAATTCTTTAATCTCTAGGCTCCAGAACACATGATTACTAGTTCAGGACAACTGAATACCAATCTCTTCCACAGGTATCTACTTCTGCGTGGCAATGCTGCTCGTGGCCCTCTCCACCGCCCTCACAGTGATTGTGCTGAACGTGCACTTCCGAGGTCAGCATGGTATTCCAGTTCCTCACTGGATGAGGAAGATGTTTCTCGGGACTCTTTCTGAGGTCCTTTGTATGAAGAAAGAACCAACAGTGTACCCAGTGAAGATAACGGACGTATACAGTCACGTCCATGGGGTAAGGCGCGACTGGTTTCACATTGTTATACACAAGAAAGGCATTATAGCTATTAATCGAAAGTGTCATTGTTCCATTATCCCTTTATCCTGAAAGATAACATGGTCATCAGTAAATGAAATAAACATATATATCTGAGATCTCTGAATAAAGATATATACGGTCTGCCGGGCTACCTTTAAAACACTACCACGTATGTGTAGAAAGAACTTTTATATATCTTCGGTTAAAATGCACAAAATGACTCTTCCAGTACAACTATTATCTCGTTTGACATACGAAATATTCTTGTCTTAAAGATGGACGTCAGCGTGTTCGGCTATTCTGTCCTAATATTTAACTAAATAATTTCCATTGTTTCAGGACCACAACACGATAAAACAAAAAGAAATGTCTACTTTCGAATCTCAAGATACTGGGAGACAGAACCATCATCACTTACTGCCCATGAAAAAGGTACTGGAGGAACAGCTGTCAGTTCTGAAGGAGATGAACAGCCGCTACAGCGACCAGCAGGCTGCTGGGGTCATTGATGAGGAGTGGAGGAAGGTGGCAGTCGTGATGGACAGATTGCTGCTTCTTCTGTTCTTCATATCAACTGTTGCCGCTACTTTGGGGATTTTACTTTCCTCTATCTTACATTGATCCATGTGGTAGCGTTAATGTGTGTCACCTGTCCTGGTATCTAAGTGTGTCACCTGTCCTGGTATCAATGTGTATCACCTGTCCTGGTATCAACGTGTGTCAGATGTACTGGTATCAGTGTGTGTCACCTGTCCTGGCATCAACGTGTGTCACATGTACTGGTATCAATGTGTGTCACCTGTCCTGGTATCAACGTGTGTCACATGTACTGGTATAAATGTGCCACCTGTTCTGTGTTCGTGACTACTTATAGTGTATTGTTACATAAAGACATGTTTTTCTTGCACATGCATTGTTTTGTTTTCTTTGACCTTTTACTACACAACATATACACTAAGCTTAACAGTGGGAAACGAGAAGTTGAAAATGTATGTAAGTCTGTTCAGGAAGAAAAACTGAATAAGATAACCGAATGCTGTTCTATAGAAAACTCTGTAGTTAAAGTTAACATTAACAAGCTAAGCCTATAACAATTTAAGTCATAACAAAAAGAGGCTAGACAAATACACGTATCTACAGCACAGGTGAATATAAAGAGAAAAATGAATAAGTAGAAAAGTCTAAAACAATTCTTGAAAACGATACATGCACTGTAAATTTGAAGACTATGGGCGCCATATCCCGTATAGTACAGTATAAAATATAGGTTAAGTTGTATTGGTTACAGAAAGGATGTGGAGCGTGTACACAGTCAAGTAGGATTGTCAAACTATCAAATACAAATACTACTACTAAATGGAAATATTTGTAGATCTGTAGTAAAACCCAATACAGGAGTATACAGGATTACTGTTGTGACAAGAATCACTAACTGACACACTCAGCAAAGTATTTCCATTTTCGTTATGTTTACTGTACACTGTTGCTGAACATGTGCTGCCGCTGAGGTCTAGTGTCTGACGTTTGTAGTGTTTATCGTCGTTATAGCGTTGTATTATGTACATACTGCTGCTCAGCATGTGCTGCCGCTGAGGTCTAGTGTCTGACGTTTGTAGTGTTTATCGTCGTTGTAGCGTTGTATTATGTACATACTGCTGCTCAGCATGTGCTGCCGCTGAGGTCTAGTGTCTGACGTTTGTAGTGTTTATCGTCGTTATAGCGTTGTATTATGTACATACTGCTGCTCAGCATGTGCTGCCGCTGAGGTCTAGTGTCTGACGTTTGTAGTGTTTATCGTCGTTGTAGCGTTGTATTATGTACATACTGCTGTTGAGCATGTGCTGCCGCTGAGGTCTAGTGTCTGACGTTTGTAGTGTTTATCGTCGTTGTAGCGTTGTATTATGTACATACTGCTGTTGAGCATGTGCTGCCGCTGAGGTCTAGTGTCTGATGTTTGTAGTGTTTATCGTCGTTGTAGCGTTGTATTATGTACATACTGCTGTTGAGCATGTGCTGCAGCCGAGGTCTAGTGTCTGATGTTTGTGATGTTTATCGTCGTTGTAGCGTTGTATTATGTACATACTGCTGTTGAGCATGTGCTGCAGCCGAGGTCTAGTGTCTGATGTTTGTGATGTTTATCGTCGTTGTAGCGTTGTATTATGTACATACTGCTGCTGAACATATGATGCTGTCAACATAGAGACCGCTCTGACCATGAGCTTCTGATCATATGATTAGATCGCCATGGATATGAATCTGCAAACTGTGCATTTCAGGGTGATTAACATAACTGGTTTAGTGAATAATCCTTTACACTTGAATAGACGTGGTGACAATTTTAGAATATTAAAATGTACTTCATTGAAATCATACTGAAAGGCTAAACTTAGTGTTCCTCGCGTACAGTGACATACAGTTTGTTGTAATACGATACATGGACTAGCAAAACATTGTTTAAACATTGACACATATTTGGCATTTTAGAAGCTGGTGAGTCAATAATTAGGCCTACAACTTTGTGGATGACAACATCTTGTTTACTGCACAAAGCGACGTTTCGATGTATATTAATTCTTACACCGCTGTCAAGCTCAAAGCTTATTGACACAGACAGGAGCGTTGCTACCATTTAAATAAAAAGCCCTGGCTTGTGCATGCTAAAAGGTTGGGCAAGCCATCAATAATACAATAAAGCTTTGCAACCTATCCGGCTGACAAGACAGAAATTGCTTGCTACTCGCCTGACAGACATTGTACCTGAAGATCACACACGTGGCGTTGACCAATAGCTTCTTAGAAATACACTTTGGTCATAGCACTACGTGAGACAAAAGAGTGTTTAATGATGTTTTTTCTTCTTTTAAATATATAATAATGAATGAAACACAAGAAAGCCTTGTTTTTTATTTCACCATGTTTCATAAAATATATTATTTCACACGAGGTGAGCATTGAAAAAAACAGTCAGTGTGAAGTTATGTTTCATACTTCATGTCATCACCGTAGGGACTATCAGAAAATGTGTCTCTTCACCTCCACCGCTCCGCAATAAGGACGCAAGAGTGTCCTGGTTCTGTAGTTACGTCCCATACCTGGCTTCCACTTTCTGATTACAGGTATATGTTAACATTGTACTCGGAAAGGTGTAACTCTGAAACACCATAATTCTCTCAGTCTGAAACGTATTCCATGCAAACGATCATATCGTCTGTATAGGTTACTTCACCACACTAAGCCATCAGGACGGCAAAGTGTCACTTAACAATTCTGTTATCAATGTTGCGCTGTGGAACTGAAACCTAAACTACATTTAACTTGAAAAAGCACAAGGAATACATAAATATGAAAAAAAGATAGAGGGAGAGGATGTGGTTCCGAAATATTTATGGTACCTCATGAAGCATCACATTCCGCTATCAGCACTCCGTAATATTAAGGCCATATTCGGACAGGTATTAAGATTCACGGGCTTGAACTTTGCCTGGTCCTTTGCGGTGTTTTTCAATGTGGTTAAAATTCTTGAGAAAAGCAGTGTTTGTGTCTTCACTCCATTTAAACTGGTGGTACTTTATTCCTCGGATAGATCTTAAAGTGCAGCATTCTTTTAGGTACGTAGCTTTATTTTTATCTTCAGTGAAAATGGGAATAACCTTTTTACCATCACCAAGCGAATCCGTTAATGCGACATTACCCTTCCACACGTCCTCGCGAGACATGAAGTTCTTGGTAATGAATAAGAGTACTAACTCAGACTTCAACAAGCACTGATCGAATGCCGCGACTTCAGTTACTCCGTCAGTTACAATGTCTTCCTCCAAAGCCACGTGAACCTTGTTCCCATTATACAGCCGAAGACCCTGCAAGATGAGCTGCAAACCCTTTACTTCCTCTACATCATCCTTGCTGTAGACTAACGTGGCGTGCGAGAACACAGGGTCAGGGTCAGGGTTGGAAGGTGCACTAAAGACCTTGATGTCGACTTTGTTGGCTGAGGGAAAAGATAGGAGATACCAAATGCGTTAGTTCAGAATTATGCGGTTCTTGGCACTTTAAAACAAATGAAAGTTATATTTATACAGCATGACATGCGTTCATGTTCATAGTATCAATAGTCTTTGTATTTTACATCACTGGTGACCTTAAACTAAGAACAAAACGTCAACCATAAATCTGCGTGAGAGAAATGATATCATATTGAGTATCCCATAACAAAATCTTGCAGGTTACAAGTACAATGTAATGACGTCGACGTTTTTAGAGAACAATCATATTACGTTAAAATGTATATGGTATTTAGGACATGAAAGATGGGATACTTAAAGGATACAGATGGACGAAAGTAAGTCATGCATAAAATTATATTTCACACAAACAAAAGATGTTTCTGTACAGACAGATATACCTATGTCACCATTATTCACAATATGTGCTGGTACATACCTTGGCCAATAGCAATAGAGTCTTTCAAATGTGAGTTGTGGCTTCCAATATCTAAAACATATATAAAACACTTTTAAGTAGGATTTGTCCATGCAAGGTGAAATATTGCTTGAATGTGATAGAGAAAGTCAGCTGCATTACCAAAAGAGATTTAGAGACAATCTAAATATGCAGGTACAGGAGGTTGAAACACGATCCAGTGTTACGTGACGCGTACAATAAATGCATATGCTTAGCGTGGTGCAGTGAAAAACTATCGGGAAAAGAAACCTATCACCTGATGTTGTGGAACTTAAAGAGGACATCAAGACATACATGATAGAAATATTGTTTAATGTAACCAATCGATAGTATTCTGTTCACGCAATCAAGCACAAGAGACGTGGGGTCAAAATGAAATGTTACCCAGTCACAGCTCATTCACAAGATGTGTTTAACGTCACATTAAGGAACTGTCCAAGCCTTTTCAATCGATACATGCCAAAACAAGTCTGCTCATGGAGACATGTCCTTATCGCCGGATAAAGCACGGATTTTGTACCAAAGATCCAAAAGAACGTTTTCGAGCTTTGTCGATTTGCTGGTGGAGGTTGTCTCAACCGTCTTTCAAGATGATCCCAGAGATGCTCTATCGGATTCATATCGGGAGATCATGCTGGCCAGTGCAATACGTTGAACTTCCTGTACACGTGTGTTGAGGTATTCCTGTACAAGTAATGGCAGTATGCGGACGTACATTGTCCTGTTGCAAGATCTAATCCCTCGGCTGTTGACGCACAAATGACACAGTCTCAAGACTTCGTCTCTGTACCTTTGAACAGTCACATTTCCATAAAGGATGACAAGTCGTGTTCTCTGCTGATCACAAATGCCACCCCTTACCATGACACCGCCTCTACCAAAAGAGTGCACTTCTTGGACGCAAGTGTATTGTCCAGCTGTAGCGGCCTTCAGCTGGCATGGTAACCCTTGGTCCACCCGTTCTTGGACGGCCTGTCTGTTGGCAACGGCTCAACAAGCTGCTGATGGTTGCTTGGCTACAACTGAAAACTCTTGCAATGTGACGTTGTGAGGCCCCCATTTCTGCCATACCAATAGTTCTGTCAGGTTCGGCTTGTGAATGTCTCGGCATATATGCGATGATCTTTTTGATACTGGCATGGCTGCGCTGTTCCACATCTGTATTCATGCAACATTTGTGCACGGGTATTTTCAGCAAAGTCCATTTATACTGTTTTTGGAATGTGCAGCACGAAATTCACTTAATCACGGACTTGCTACAAATTAAAGCTTTGGGGTAGCACATTTTCTATTTAAAATTTTATTTTGCTACATGAAAAGTAAAAAACACAGGAGCAAGAACTTGCTACCTGGTAATTTTTAGTGAAACCGCTTACGTTCATCAATTAGCCGTCATTTTCAAAGGATAGATCTCCACTTGAGATGTAGACAGATACTCTTGAAGATTTGATGAAAATCAAACATGTAGACCCACAGACGTTTAAAGGTTCTGATCCTATAAACCACTGGTGAACACGTGACGGGGAAGTGTAGAGAGGGTCATGTGGCCTAATACAGTTCCATATGTCCAAAGACGGTAATGGGACTGAGAGGGAGGGACTACAATGTAATTATAAAAGAATGCTGCTACCAGGTAAGGGATTTTGCTACCTATTTTCAAACCAGCCAGCAAGTACTTGAGTGACCAGTATATGTACAGATTGCATGATCTACTTGAACTTAGCATAAGTCAATATCAATAACTCGACATCAGTTGCGTCTCAATTTCCGTAGCGTTATCGGCTATAGCCACTTGTAAAAGAACAACTACAAACATAAATACTCATTCAAACAAATACATACATATTTCAGTCATACAGTTATACTTCTTGAAATAAGCACACCATTGCAATATATTGATGAAGAAAAGATATTTTCAACAGTAGACATACAATGCATCACCATTCAGTATATATGGGTTCAGACATGGCACCTTCATCCAGATACAATAAAGCAGAGATACTCTACCTGTATATAGGCTCCCTACATAAAGTATATACATACATGATGCACACAGAGGTATACAGGCTGATGCTGCTGCACTATTTCACGTCGCGCTGGTTACAGATACATTGAACAGGATTTCTCATTGTACAGAATATAATATACACTGATCAACAGAGCTTTAGTCATTATCATCACACCCCGATGTTTTAATAGTATACTCGTTGACCTTAAACACAATAGTGGCAGTAATCAATTTTGTTCTCCACACTCAGTTAATGATGAATGTTATGATAGATTAAGAAAACAAGTGGAATTTAAATGTTTCATCCTGTGAATAAAATCTATTGACCAAAGATCAGGACTCAATAATGAAAAAAACCCATTATAATGAAAAAATCATTTTTTCCTCTGAAGTTATAACTGGCGTTCAAAAATAACTACTAAATCTAATCAAACCACAATATACCTATGTGAAGTAGGCGAAATATCAAATTGACGAAAATATAAATGCTAACGACATGTAATTAAAGGGGTCGTTCATCTATAAGTATAACATAAAACGTTTTTATGACAATATTTTTAGCGAGGCGACATAAAATATTTTCACTCGTATGGCTGTTGAAAATGGGGTGTGCGCCATTGCCATCGACTTCTGTGTCGATGAATTTCATTCATTACATTAACAGTGGGTTATATTTTCGTCACATATATATTGTTGCAGAATTTGTGAAACGTGCTCATTAAGAGCGGTAACCTACAATAATTATTGACACACACACACACACACACACATGAGGAAGTGTGTTAAGTAGGCTTCGGAGTTTTAAAATATTTCAAACGAACAAAGCTAGATATCGATAGTAGACGAAAACAGGGCAACCGATGACGTTGGGTTTTCATTTGAAGTTAAAACAACCGTTTACTCACATTGCTCACTCATATTGTTACATGTTTATGAAAGTTCACCAAGTAGTTTCACCTCGTACTATCAGTATATACGCCGGTATATACGCATGCGCGACTCTCTTTCCCAGAGTTCCATGCGGCCAGCATTGATACATGTATACTGCTATGTCACCACTGGGTGTGCAGTTCGTGAGTGGAGTCATTCACAGGCAAACTGTACACAGTGCAAATAGGGCTGCGCAACAGAGAGAAAAGTAAGAGTCTTCCAGTTTGAAAGCGAAGCAAAACTGGTTATTTTCCTCCTAGTATTTGCGCTGCAGCTTGCCTGCGTTTCATCGGGTGCAGGCTAAAACGTCACCACAGCAAAACGGCACCGGGCGAAAACGTCACCGTTTGGACAGAACGGAACCTTCCCTTGGCGAAAACGGCTACAAATGTTATGGCGAAAACGTCACCATATACAATTTTAAAAATGATGAACATTGATATGATGACTTTATTGTATTGTGAACTTTGGATAAACATTTAGTGTTTCGTAAATAGACTTTGTGAAATAAAAACAGATATATTAGGTAAGTAGACGTTATTGGATTGTGAACTTTGGATTGATATAAATATAAATATAAATAAATAATATATTAGGAATATATCAGGTAAGTATGCCCATCAATATATAACACTAACACTCACCAAGCTGCTTGCATCATGTTTAGATAATAAATGCGTCTACTCTGCCGACAATGATTGGAAAGTGCTTCTCGTACCCAAGCTGCATGTAGTATGTTTAGATAATAAATGCGTCTACTCTGCCGACAATGATTGGAAAGTGCTTCTCCTACCCAAGCTGCGTGTAGTATGTTTAGATAATAAATGTGTCTACTCTGCCGACAATGATTGGAAAGTAAAAACATCGCACCATTCAAACTGTATTTAAAGCACAGACATGTACCCGATACACATCATTCATCACAATGTCTCACCACTGTGTTGTATGCGATAAGACTGTCCGAAGAAATCAACATGCTGTGTCTTGCGACCAGTGTGAGTTATGGACTATATTCGTTGCATTTGACATTTGATAATCTTTATGCGTTTCATATTCACATTTTTCATGAATAATCATATACATATCTTTATGTACTATTTCAGGTAGCTTACATGGAGGATGACAACATTCACGTTTAGCCCGTTAATCAGTAGCCGTTTTCGCCAATTTGGTGCCGTTTTCACCAAACGATTTTGGTGCCGTTCTGCTGTGGTGCCGTTTTAGCTATAACCCGTTTCATCAGTCGACACCAGCACTGTGCACCTAGCAGTTTATTTATAAATGTAGTCTTTGTATTTTGGCAATTCCAAATTACCAAAGAACATAGCTGTTGGAAATTAAGAGCCACCTGACCTTGTTGATAATCCAAAATAATTGTCCATCTTTACTTCATAGTTAAAGCGGAAATAGAGTTTTCTGTAAATCTCTGAGTGAAACACATTCTGTGTTTTTACTGATCAGAAACGTTAATAAACTGGTTAGCTATTCTCGAAACGTTCGTAGCCCTACGAACTTCTTAAGCCCATTCTTAACACATTGGCTACGCTAAGTTAAGAATTCTTAGGGCTATGAACGTTTCGAGGATAAGGGCTCTGGTACACGTTCAATTCAAAACAATTTTACACGTATTGGAGCACACTGGCACTACTTAAAGTGCGTAATTTCAAACTGCAAAATCTATTCCCTTTTAGAAGCACCCATTGCCCTTTTTCTGGAACTTAGCGAAGGAGTAGTTTCCTTAAATCGGTTCGCGGGCGTGTCCAGTAACAGCTGAGCGCACATGCAATGCTATCTTAAAAACATCAGTAATCACTGTGCGAATCCACGCTCGCATACAGACGCGCCTTGACTCACTGCCGGAACATGTTTTTCCGCCCGACACTATTATTTCATTTCCAGACCTGGTTAGACATGTCATAGATGTGATGTGTTATATACTGGAGATGACAGCACCCTATTTGTACCCATCTGTAATAGAAGGGTGCGGTTATCGTGATGCTCTTGAAATAGTTCACTTAATTTCCTAATAAACTCAGGTGCCTCCAGCGTTGCCTTATATTTTTTTCTTGTTACTCTCTTCCAATACATGTTCACGGCAGAAAACACATTAGGTTTCAATGGATGTTTTCACATGTTCACCTAATGCGTTTCTCCGTCCCAATCCTTTACACCATATTTATGAAACATGGGGGCAGTTGTATAAATGACAGCAGCCAGAAGTAGCTGGAAAAAACACTGCTTACACTGATGACTCTCTCTCTCACACACACACAGTGTAAGTAACAGTGAAAACATGACAGTAAATGTAACACAAGGAAAGATAAAAGAAAATTCAGAATATGTGTCATGATTTGCTGAAATCTAACATGTCAAAACCTGTCTCAATCAGTTGCTGTCACAAGCTTTTCTATTATAAAGATATAGAAACTGTCAAGGGCAACGATCTCAAAACGGCATGAGGGAACAGTGATGGGAAAGTCATACTTGATGACGCCTGACCCTCTGATAAAAAGAGTCCTGTACTGTACCGAGAAAGTGAAATCCCAAATATGACATATGTTACATTTGACCACTTTCTAAAATGGCATCTGTAATCTAATCTACTACCTGTATAGTCTCCCGCTTTGAAAGACCAGTGTTGTGACCTGTCACAGACCTCCAGATTTCCACTCCCAAAGAAGTCTAGAATCTTGAAAAATATGGATCGAGATCAGTAGAGGAGTGTAACGAATAATACTGAGAGTAAGTTTACTCAGATTGTATTCAAGTAAGGACGGCTGTGTCAGCACCTTTTCTGAATCTGAACTGAAAAGCATGAGGAAATGCGACATATTATTAGACCTCTAGTCTCTTAAGTTTACCTCTTTCAAATAATTTGTGTGTTAGCCACTTAGCTAGTTGAGCTGGCTTTACATACCCCATGACCTTCTCTTCAGGGAGGATATGACCAACAGTATATTGATCTAGAACACAGCTTATTTAACAATACCTGTTATATGACCTTTTTGAGTATTACAGATGTTCATTGGTTAATCTGTCTGGTTATTTTGCTTTCCCAGCTTTTAGAGCCATAACTTGAGAAAAGACCTCATTGCAAGAAATTGTAGTTCGGGAAGAATTGTAACATTCCATGCAATGAGTCCAGGAAGATCATAGTTTCCTACCACTGAATCTCCTGATGTCATTATCTGGGACTGGAGCGAATCCAGGACGCCTGATCACCTTTGTTGAAAGATGGCTTTCCTCTATTACATGTTATGCAGCATTGTAATGTCATTAACTGTTAATAGTCTTACTGGCACTGTGTAATTTCACCTATTTCTCTGCTGTAATTTGCTGCGATTTTAAAATCAAGTTAACTCTTTGTGTCTATAATGTCTCTTTGGTTTGTTGGTTTTGCACTGAACTTAGTAGCATTCTACATCTGGGTCATGCTGTCTTAGAGATTAACACCTGTTTCACATCTGAACCTGTCCTACTTTCAAAACATCAAACATCACCCTTCCATACATGAAGCAGCAGCTTTCTGGACTTTGTAACTTTTGAGGTGCATGTCTTTAAACAATGAAAATATGTGTTGCTATACTTTATAAGAATGTTTCAGATTACTTGACTTGTGGTTTCTAAGAGGACCTTAAAAGTTTTCACGTTCATTAAAAAACATTTAAAACAAATTTGCTTAAATCCAGTTAGTTAATGATAATAATAAGAATTGTAATTTTATAATGCCCATTTTCCATGTACAATAAACAACACAGGCTCAGTGCCAACACACAGGCTGTTGATTATCATTACCAGGGATAACTCAAGCTGTTTGCAAGACACCACCTAGCCCACCAAAAACACATTTTCTGCAGGGTAAACAGTACTAGTATGAAGAAATTCACTGGTCCAAGGTGAGACCACATGAAAAAACATGTGCTCCTTTGTGCAACAGCACTGAAGTCCTAGAAACCCTCAGGAGTCAAGCAATTCAGTCACTAAAGGACTAACCTTGCCCCAGTTTGTTAAACTTCAACTCATTTGTGACCTGAGCTCTTTGCACAGGTCCACACACCATGCTTATGCCGCTTGATTAAGAATGACTATCAAAGTCAGAAAAAAATACACTGAAACATACAAAGAAATCATTCATCACATTTACTTTCAAACTTCCCATACATTCCACAAACACATTTGTTATACCAAGAAAAATGATAGAACACATAGTGACAATCACCAGTAAGCTACCCTGCCTTTCCAGTCACATTCTGTCTCTCTGTGCACCAATATTTTAGTAGTGTATACTACAGCATTGAAAATATCAACATGAATTTAAAAACTGCTACGATCTTACAATAACGACAATATGCATTTGGTTTTCATGATCTTCAGGCAAAGTATCACTTATCACTTACCTAGCTGACTTAGTCTTAGGCTTTCCACCCAACACATAGGTTACATTCATACAGTAAACAGCTTCATATTACTCCTTGAGTAATGTGTCAATCTAAATATATCTCAGTGTAAGTATGTTTACAATAACTGGTTGCCAGTAGGGTTAACATAACGATAAAATGGATATGAAACATACAACAGGATGAAGGAGTAAGCATTAACTCCGAAACGTTGTGTTCTCATATAAAGAAGTTGATATCCATAAAATCTTCATTCTTATACAACAGGATGTCTCTCAATTTATCCAAATCTTGTATCAACCATGAAGAGATCTCTTAATTCATCCACAAAACAGTATGTATATCTAATGAAACAAACGTCAATGTACTATACATTACCTTACAAATGACTGAAAATGACAGGTATGGCCAAAATCAACATGGAGGAGATAACAATTTCTCAGTAACAGAGCATGACAGAAATATTAGTTCCACATCCTGTGTTACAGAGTTTCTGTGTCAGATTAAAAGGAAACACACAAATTTGCTGGATTATAAAAAGAAATCAACAACATGCAATTTGAAAAATGTAAAGTTAAAAATATCATTCACTTGTTTCATTTCCTGCTAACATTTGAGAAAAAATATGAGGTAACAAAATGTCAGGTGAAGGATGGTGAATTTCACACACTCAGCTGAACCTCATCTAGTACCCAGGTACTAAAACCCATTCTATGTACCCTCTAACTGCACATTACTAAGCACACCTACATAAAGTATGGATTGCCTGTAAAGTGTGACATGACAAGAAATACAAGTAGACTGTCATGCTGGTGAGGCAGGGTATGCTTACATTCTTTATAACACCTGGTGTCATCACTATTTCAGTGATTCTTATATAACACATTATTACCATGCAGACATGCCAATCCCTAATTAAGCCTAAATACTATTTTTGGCCAAAAAAATGATATAAAAATTTGTATTTGGGGGCCAAAATTAGTATTAACTTTTCCAAAGTGTACATTGTGCTAACCTAAATCAGTATGCTAACCTAAATCAGTACTATGTATCCACATACATGACACTAAACAAAATATGGTTCAAATTTATTGTGTTTGGTACATATTGATATTTTAATCTATAGATTTTTTACAAAATTTGTATCTTTATACTTCTATCTTAGTTGTGTTTTTGTGGGTTTTTTTATGTAACAAATACAACAACATCATTTGGTTGGGCATCTCTGACAGTGTGGTGAGAAATATACAATAGACTCTGTATTTAGCAGATATTATGGTTACAGAAATATGTTATGTTTACATCTGGCATACAGATCTCTGCCAACCTAATGGCATCACTGGGTCCTACAGTATATATACGAAAACTGGCACTTTATCGTGAAGCTGTGCTCAGCTTGGCCACCTGTAGCAAATAGGGTAACAGGTTTGAAAAAAGCGTACAAAGAAAGTCTAAAGCAATCAATCAATAACTTACATAGTTTTATCACTATACAAAACATGAATATAAAGTTTGAACAAAATACCTTACCCAAAGAATAAGGCATTTACATTCTTAGCATCAATGAAATAACAGACCAAAATAAGAATGTGATATTCATTACAGAGATCCAAACTGTAAAGGGCTCTTCAAGTGAAGTCATTACTTTATAGTTTTACAAAGTCATTACGAATATAGTTTTATAAGGTTATTCTCATAAAGAAATAGTGTTAAGTAGAAAAGGGTGAATTCTAATACATGTTCAATGAATATGCAGACCAACCTAACTGACAAAATCTAGACTTCAGGAGGCAGCTTCTCACAAAAACAATGCAAATGGAACATCAACACTGACGCCCACCTGCAAATTTAAGAGGAGTTTGGGTTCCATGCCCACAGCATACCTCGTGACAACACAAGTACAGAACATGGCACCCAAACAGGGACACACAGTCTGTCCTACAGACATGAAGCAAGTATATGCAAGGTACATATAGTGTGGAGTGCAATCAGTCGGAATAGTTAGTTCACACCATGGTGTCCCAGAATCTTGATCCAGGATGAAAACTGACATGATGGCTGTTTGTAAGTCACAAGATCCTTTGTTGTACCACATTTGGATGCAATAGAAATCACATCTTCCAGTAAGACAGTGCTTGTGCCCTCATTGCCAGAGTAACACTGGACTTCCTGACATCATGGCATGCAAAGCCTACAGTAGCCTGCCATCAACCAGGGCATAAGCCCAATAGAACACCTTTAGGACCAGATTTACAGATGACTGAATGACCTCCAACAAAGACCAACAACTGAGGCTGAACTCAATCAGGCATTTTGTAGAGTTTGGACCCAAGTGACTGTGGCCTTTAACAACCAGGTAATCCATTCCATGTACAGACAATGCAACTCTTTCACAGATGCCCACAAACAATACTTACTTTGGGCTATCTTAATGGTACCACTTTTGGTGATTTTGTTTGTGTGAACTCTGAATGTAATTCTCAAAACTGTGTTAACCATAACTGTCTAGTTTGAACTCAATCCTCCGCTTTGATTGTTAATTAGAATGAACTGAAGTGTGGGACGTCAGTAATGGCTATTGGTGTGACAGCATATTATATTTTCTTTACTATGAACTTTTTTCTGTAAAATATGTTCATTTAAGAGACTAGTTGTTAGTCTAAGGGGCAGTCTGGCATCAGTTGTAGGATGTGTCCAACACAATTGCACTAACAGTGATGTATGTGTATGTGTGCATGTGTGCGTGCATGCATGAGTGTGCGCACACAAATACATGCATTTCTGGATTTCTGGCTCTTCTCTGGTGATAACACATCCATCCAGACACAGTATACTATGGAGGGGGTAATGGACACACAACTTGGCTTAAGTATACTTGGCACAAGCATGTTGATTAATTTCAGCTTTCAGTTTGTGATCAGCTTCAACTGTCTTCCAGTGCATCTTATAATGAGGGTAATAGGGCACTCTATGCAATCCAACTTCTGAACAACAAATGATTACCATATACACAGTATTGAGTGTCTTGATGCACAGAAAATTGATAAAGGGGCCACTTACTCATCCACAGACACCATGTTAAATAGCATCAGAGATCAAACTAAATTCAAATGTCAAAATCTTTTCAACAATAGTTAGAAGGCAACAAGTAAAAGAGCCTTTCACAGTGCTGTAAAGTATTCTCCCTTCAGATTGCTGTTGAAGCTGGGCTCTGAATACAACACAGTATCTCCCGAGTTATTGGAATGTGTAGCTTAGAGATATCGAGGATGGCTTATTATGTACTTAATCATGTACATGATTGTGTCTTGTCTCTAAGAAATTGTCATATTTGCCATTTTTGCAGTTAGATTTTCTTGTCTCTTTTGTCGAGCACTGTTCAGATTCTTCGTGAATCTCTCGGCAACTCTTTCAGTCCAGTTGCAACCAATGTACTCAATCCCCTTTATTGCTCTTATCGAGGGTTTTAAGTACTTCAGGTTATGCTTTTTGTCCAAGAAAATAGGTATCACAAATTCCTTTTTACTACCTGAAAATAAGAATGATTCACATAAAGCAATATTCTGCTTATAGCAACAGAAGCTTTCTTCACAAAATACTTTGGTAATAAACAGAAACATTATCTGTGCGTTTTCTAGCCAACTCTCAAAGTAGGTGACTTCTCCTTTCCCCAAGTCAGGTCCATCATCCTCAACGGCAACACAGGCCATTTTATTGTCAAACAAAACAAGACTGTTCAAGCGGTCTTTGAGTTTGTTGACTTCTTGGGTATCCTGATCATGGCAGATGATCACAGCATCAAACTTCACGGACACAGGCACGTCCACTGTGGATAAAACACAACAGTACATAACAAATCTCCTCAGAACAAAGGATTTCACCAATACATGGTCCAGGTTCCCGACCTGGGTGAGATGCTAAACAAAATTCACTAAAAACGGAAAATGTTGGAAAGAAAAATGAGAGTTTACTGTGAGAGTGAGTGGTGCTCTATGAAGCATTTAATCATTAACACACTGACTGCCACCACAAATATACTTGAAGTATCAATTCTGCTCCAATTTGCTACTACGAGTAATCTTGTAGCTATATCGGTGGTATTTTAAAACAAGTTTCACAAGTTTGCAAACAGACATAAGAGGAAATCTTCTCCTGGCATTAACCAAGCAAGCCAAGAGATGTTTGTTTCTTGTGCCTTTTTTGCCAACATGTGAAACTTGTTTTAAAATACTACTGACATAGCTATGAAATAAGTCGTAGTGGCAAATTTGGAGAGAATTGATACTATGAGTACACTTGTGAGAAGCAGTTAAGGTTTTAAAACTGTATCCATTTTTTTCCAAGTCAAATTCAAATGTGGAGTCTCCAAAAATATGAGATGTTCTGAATGTAACGCAGATGCTAAACTTTTTTTGTTTTAACAAGTCTATGTCACGTCATTCATAACAGCAAATACCTTTCATGGTTTCTTCTTGAACAGATGTAACTGATGTTGGATTGGCATAGTTCTGCGGCTCTCTGGACGGCTGACTTAGTTGAGGAAGTGGATGATATGTTTCTCTCCGATGTTGATCTTCAGGTTGCTGAGATGCATGCTGCCAACCTACAGATGATTGATTATGTGTATCTCTGTGATGGGAAGGTCCATATCCTGGTGTAACTCTTAGATCCATTCTGACTGACTCAGTGGGAAGTTCTGCTGATGGTGGTGCTGTGGCTCCCTCAAAAGGCTCTCCTGACAAGTGGGGCACTGCGCCTCCAAACATATTTGCTGGAAGACTGACTTCAGGTGAAAATGGGACGGCATCAGGTTCAAGATCTGATGTTGGCAGGTTGGGGTACTCCATGCTGTACTGTGTAAGACTTGTGGTGTTCTCGTCATAGAAGCAACTATCGATTTGTTCTGGGTCAACACTTGATCCTTCGAAATCCATTTTGGGTTGCTCAGATCATCTTAATCTGTAAGTGAAAACTGGCGATCATTTCAAAGTACAATTTTTTCATACATTTAAGCATGATTTTGACTCTCAGTGTATCTATCAAATGTTTCTTTGGATGATTTTCTCTCCAAATTTTTCACTTTACAACTGGTTTGTCATGTTTTCATACTTATATGTGATTTCTTATGATATTTATTAATACTTTCATAATTGAAACACTTGAGACAACACTGTTAAACTTAGAATATATACAAATATTTACAGCTAATACTTGCATTGCCAAAACAGTCGGATCATGCAGCTACATGCTACAGTTCTCTACAGTTACCTAGCTCGGTCAGGTAATAATCTGCTGTGTACTGTCCATAATGTTCTGTTTCACATACTTCAGCAATACTCGTCATTTGCACTGCAAGCATTTCTCCCTGCAGTCCCTTTTAAAGAATGTCCCTTGCTCAGGCTAGTGTGTAGATTCTATTGTTCTCTGCTCAGCCAAACATACAAGGTATCAGGTATTTAAAGGTTAATTTCATCTTGTGCCTTGTTCAGTATTTCATGTGGTTGTCATCACACGTGTTGTGGTCTTGATATTCTTGAGGATCAAGATCATGGTGATCTGGACTCTGTTTTATGTGTACTATCTAGTCATGAGTATTTGATACTTCATCATTATATTGGCTATATTTAAAATATGTTTAAGTTCAGTATCCATTAACTATTATGTGTAAATGTTTTATGCGGTGAATTATGTTATTGCTACCAGTGTAGATTATAGCTCGCATCACAGTGAGTTATTATATTGTTGTTTTAGTTTGTGTATGGCTCCCAGTATAGTGAGTTAGGTTAAAGGTCACATATACTCTAATAGGGTTCAAATGCAAAATCACTTGCTGACATCATTATCAATGAAACCCTGTCATTAAAACTACTCATTTCGCACAATAGTGCACAATTCTCAGCTGCAAACAAAATTTCAACCAATCAGAGCGGCGCGTCTCTGTGACGTAATTGTAGGTATAGAAATGAGGGTCTGTGCAGTATTCACCTACATTTCAGGGGTTAAACTATTTCGTTTACAGGTTTGTACAAACATGTAATCACGAAAGCTGTTGAGAAAAATGAAAGCTATATGTTCTCACAATCTACTATCATTTAGTTCTGTCTCCTGCTTTGCCAAGTTTTCGAGTTACAACCCTTGTTTTCATAGACGATTCTGTCAAAATCACTTGGTGTCGCTAGGTTGTAATCCGTGTTAGGTTGCATAAACCTACACGTTATTTGTCATCATTCACTTGATGCTCAGTTAAAGAATTTACAACAGGTATAATTAGCGGTAACGCCACATAGATTACCCGACAAAGGCCCCCATTTGGCATTTCTTGTGCCTGGATCGATCAAAGGATTAACCGATAACACACTGATTGACTAAATAGTTTTATGTGAATTTAAATGGGGGATTTGTCAAAAGGCAGTGTTTATGTATGTACATTTACTAATCTATACGGAATACACACTCTCTTGTCTGTGTCTATGTAAAAACAACACCCTTCTTTCAAAGGATCAACTGCCAATTCACTGATTGATTGCTCATTATTGGCTAACTAAATAACTTTTTTAACAGAATGACGCACATTATGCAATTAGTTGCCATGTGTGCTATCTTGGGTGACCAATGAAACTATACAGCCATGTGAAAGACCTGAAACGATACATCACGTTTTCGTATATTAGACTGTTAAAAGACACATCACTTGGGAAATCTGCAGATGAATTAAATCTCACTCGTTTTTTTGTGGATATTGATGGATACATTCCTCTAACAAGGTAATAGCCTGACATTGCTCCTATAACTTTAATTTTAATATTTGCATTCTTGTTTTTATTAAGTTGTTGTAGCTTTCAACAGAATCATTGTTTTCGTCGTAAAGTGTGATGATGCAGACGACATACACTAGGGCCTGTGTGTGAATTATGATTCATATAGGCAAACTATAAAATGTCTACAAATTACGTTCCTGTTATACATTTATACATTCGCAGATCGCTTCTTTTTATTAAGTTTCAAAATGGATACAATTATGATTATAAAGTAATTAGGATTATGAGACCAAGTATAAAGACATATATTGACAAGTGTCTGTATACTGGTGAGTGACAACTACATACAAACCAAGTAAATTTAGCTAGTGAAGAAAGTTATCGCGCAGTATTTTCACTTCAACACCGACCTTGCTTAGGTTATGTTACAGGTTGTGTCATGCAAACTCCTTTTGGTAATGATTCAAATACATATTTAAGTACCAGTAGACAGTAGTTTTGATTTTCTAACTTGATGAAAACAAACCATAATCTCATTAATTCACATGGATTTGACTTCACGATTTTCAAAAATGGCGGTGCCCTGTCTTGGGATGAATGCTATTTAAGCTTGTTTTCACCGACTTACAATATCAAAATTACTTTCTACTGGTAGTAAAACATGTATTTTATTGATGGACAATAGGATCTTGCATGACATTGCTTATAACATAACAATTTCACTCTTGGAAGTGAGGTGGAGGTCAATGTAATATTGCTTGCAATATAAATGTCACTTGGACCCCCACCTTGCTTCCTTGGAAGAAGTCCTTATGTTAAAAGTTGTGTCATGCAAAATCCTTTTGGCCATGATTCAAATGCATATTTAACTACTAGGAAAATGTAGTTTTGATTTTCTAACTTGAGGAGAACAAACCATAATCTCAATAATTCTAACGGACTTTGGCCTGTGACTTCACGATTTTCAAAAATGGCGACACCCTATCTGAGGATGAATGCTATTTAAGTTTGTTTTCACCGACTTACAAAATCGAAATTACTTTTCACTGGTACTAAAATATGTATTTTATTGTCACTTCGACCACAACCTCGTTTCATTATATTCATGCAAAATCCTTTTGGTCAGCAATGTGTAGTAAGAAGTCTTGATTTTATAAACTCAATGAAACTTGAACTCCATTTTCTATCCTGGAAGCGTGGTAGGGGCCGAACCATCCGATTTAGTATATACCACAGGCTTCCACAACGCTCGCTTCGCACACACTAACAACCAACTTAAGCACAAACTACGGGGTCCGGTGCAAATCTGTGCATAGTGACACCATCACCCGACCCCAAGGAGCAACTGACGGTAACACAACAATTCGGCATGTCTTTGCTGATGTTGAGAAGTCAGCAAAATGACGAGCTTCCTATACATTTTCTATACAACGCACTGAAAATCGTTCCTTCTATGACGTCACTGTAGGGCTCTGGCAACACAGTTACGCAACCAGTCTGCAGTTTCATTTGCGGGTGAGAGAGAAGCAGAGGTTTTTTTAGCAACTTTTGAGCGCTTGGTTTTAATTAACCACTAGTTTTTATTTAAAAAAATGGCATTCTGTTTATGACTAACCAGAAGTCTTTCATATGCAGTGATAAAAAGAGAACAAAAAAATTGAGTTTAGTGGTCCTTTAAGGTTAGGTTTTGACTAAAACTACAGTGAGTGTTTTTATTACATAAATTATCTAGAGCATAGTATTACATATAATTATTAATTGATATTTCATCTGAGCATAATATTTGGCAATAATCTTACTTTCCATATCCCTGTTAACACGAAGCATTATTGCTATGAGCATTATCAACCCTACCATGACTGAATGTGTGTGTGGATGGATGTATGTGTGGTTTGATGTGGTTGTTTGATGTTTTTTTTCACAATTACTCTTCTAATTGTTTGTTGTAAATCTGCATACATTGTTTTTTAATCCTGCAGTTGATGTAAACACCAGCACTGTCACCTATACTGTGAATGCAAAAGCTTAGGTCACACCGACCTGATATGTTATCATTGTTGTATCAACTATACTTATCACTGTATAGTATGTAATATCTGTCACATGTGTAATGTTTACAGTACCAATGCCATGTAATGTAATTAATTCATGTGTATCATCAATTAATGTGTATTACTGTGGTATTATTCATTGTCATGGTAATGTGTAGTCAACAACATTTATGATTAGTAATGTACATATATATACATAGGTGTGTGTGTGTGTGTGTGTGTGTGTGTGTGTGTGTGTGTGTGTGTGTGTGTGTGTGTGTGTGTGTGTGTGTATTAAATTAAGAATTTGGTTAAGTTCATAAGGTAATGTGCTGTGTATTATGTTTTTTGTGTCAGTTATTCATTGGATAGACTTATATTGTCATTTTACCATGTTTCAGGCTTGAAAGGTTTTGTTTTATTACATTCAAAGTAATAAAAGTCCATCACCTCACACCCCAGTGCCTTTGTGGTTCTTGCCCAATAGAAGCAGCCCCATTTCTAATACACATACACTTTTTGCTGGTTGATAAACTATATCTGTTTAATCAAAAGTTATCCTAAATGTAATATACATATACACAAGTCATAATGATAAACAATATTCCTGGAATTTTATAACAGTAGCCAAGTAGGTCAAGGGCACCAACTACTCATCTGGTATGATATAAACATATGGAGTTGCCTTTGCAAGTGAGTAATGAGCTGATAATGCAGATACCATAAGACCATGGTCATGTGCATACTCCTAGAACGTATACTAGATGATCCATACACAGACATTTTGTAGACTACAAGTGGCTGTACTGCTACGGAATGTCAAGTCCAGTGACTGTCATTCAATGTGGAAAGACGTCGTAAAACAGTGTCAAAACTGAAAATCATAGGAAATACATAGAGACTACTAATTTCACCGACAGCCGACACATGGTATCTGAGTGATAGTCACAACTCATTGCTGGTCCCGGTTTGATGAGAACATTTGATCGCGGGCCTCGACCAGCTGACAGTGACAAACAGGCTTACTAAGTGGCTGTATGAGACAATAAACCAACGATCCAACTTCAAGTGACATATATGATAGAATTTTAATAGTACTGAACATGTAGAAATTATTTACCTGCCATGTACCAACAGCAACATCAACTTCGTAAGATAACTTTCAGCGTCGTACTGCTGGCATATCCATCGCTTCGAACCGAAAGCAGGAACGACTTGGCAAAACTCAGAATCGATTTCCCGACCGCTTCCGCGTTGGGGTTGCGTTTTTGCGCAATGCCTTTTGTTCCCGCACTCTACAAAATCAGTGATCGGTACGAAATTTCTGGTCTCATCCTAGTTCAGCTAGCTAAACGACGTCTCATCCCACTTAGTTCTGGTCGCTACATACAATTTCTTACAGTTGAACCAGTCTAATATAAAGGTAATGCTACCTTTGAGGGCACTATTATTTGCAAGTGCCCTAGGTCTTCCATTAACTGTCCGACGACGGAGCATTATATTTCCGTTATTATACCGTTAGGTGAAGTTAGTCACCGCACTATACACTCCTACGCTGTAACGAATACTACTGAGATGTAATCGAAAAATACCACGCAAGTCTAGTAATTGTTGTAAGTCTAGATTTCGACAGGTTCGGGAAGAAAGTCTCTGTTTTCCTTTTTATTGTTTATATTTTAATTTCACTGAAATATGATCATTTTAGAGACTACAACTGTTAATTCTGGCTGTATCCTCAGTCAAGTACACAATTTCGTTCTGAACTGAATCCTAATTTTGCGAATAACCATTGAAAACAAATATGGCTGCCACCATGGGTAGCATGCGACGGAACTTGAAGGATTTTTCTACCCTCCTGGAAAAGCCCGAAATATTTCTCAGGTTTGTTTCCAATAATGAGAAGCAGGCCTACTGAGGTTGTTATATTTTAGTGTTACAATTATACACCTGTGTTGAAATGCATATCGTGTTTGGACTGTAGTCTGCTAGATACAAGAGTATCCTAATTTCGTGTGTGTCGTCGGCTTCTCAAACATGTGTTTATTACTTCCATCTCACGTGAACTGAACGACGTTTCACTGATTGCCACGGAAAGAGTTCCACCCGTAACCCCTTCTTTTTGCACAGAAAATGTGAGTCCTAACCCAGTGTAATATGGTAATATTCAAACACTGAAATAGGTACATTGATCGTTTTGTTTTTTTATACCAGTTTTAGTGTATTGAAGGTATATTTATGGTGAGATGTCGCTTTGTAATTTTGTTTTTTGGTGAGGATGGCGTACGGGCGAAACTCTTACAATTCCAGTTTCTTTGCAGGGGCGTTTTCTGGGAAGAAATAACGATGTATAACTATGTATAAAATAAATAACTATATGTCCTATACTGTCCTGATGAGGCACCCTACCCTTTAGGGTTTGACAGTTCTGACTACAATTCCTACTGTATACCATGCTACTATGAAAGCACACAGAATGTTAATGTTCATTGCTATCTATCTACACATCACAGGAACCCGATATCGCACTGTAAGTTAAACATTAACCATAGATCTACACGCACGTCATATATATTAATAGAGTAAAGGAGGAACAGCTGCCATATTGGATTGTCGTTCCGACATCGACTCGTTCCAATTTCAGGCTGAAATAAATGCTAAGAATTCGGTGACATTCGATACTATGCACACGTACCTCTCCCGACACATCCCGTCTGATTTCCATGACATAACTCCCATTTTATTAACATTAATATGCCCTCAAACTCGAAAATCAAACAAAAACACCTCTGGGGTGAACATTATCCCGCACTCACATCATCTCGAGCTATCTCATTGGATCCATTGGTGACATCTAAACAATAGAATGACATCATGGCTTGACGTCATAGTGCTCTCAAGTCAGTGTGACTTTTGGTCACACCTGGTTTGGAGTCAATATGCTTTTCTCTTGACAGTCAGTAGCCAGAAAAATATGTTTACTTAATAATATTTTTATTCCCCACGGCATGTAATGTGGGGGGGATATAGTCGATGCCTCGTCCATCCGACCGTGATCATTTTGTTTCTGGAGCATAACTCAGAAACTGTACAATATGTTTAGACCAAACTTCATAGATATAATAATCTCAATCTTTAGTTGTGCCTTTTGCTATTTACAGAGGTTTGGCATTTTTATTTTTTTTATTTTTCCATGGAACATTTTGGTGTTAGTCTGTTGATGGGGTGGGCTTCGTTTCCGGAACAGAACTCCAAACCCGTTCAATATTTTTCTGCAAAACTTGTCACATACATGAGTCAGAACCTAAAGTGGTGCCTTTTGGTACTTACAGGTTTTTGTGATATATTATTTTCTCGGTTTCAATGGAAATGTTTTAGACTTAGTCTCAAAATGGAGGGATGGTCTTCGTTTCCGGAACAGAACTCAAAATCCGTTCTTTATTTTTCTGCAAAAGTTGGTAAGCTAAAGTGGTGCCTTTTGCTACTTACAGGTTTTTGTGATTTCTTTGTGTGTCGGTTACCATGGAAACGATTTGGACTTTGTCTCAAAAGTGAGAGGTGTGTTTCGTTTCTGGAGCACTGTCTCAAAAAGTTCCTAATATCTGTCAGCAAAACTTGGTAAATATATGTGGCAGACCCCAGTGTGGTGCCTTTTGCTCTTTTCAGGATTTTGTGATGTATAATTTTCTGGGTTTCCATGGAAACGTTTCAGACTTCGTCTCAAAATGGAGGGATGGGCTTTGTTTCTGGAGCACAACTCAAAAACTTCTAAATATCTTTTTACAAAACTTAGCAGATATGTAGGGGAGACCCTAACATGGTGCCTTTTGCTATTTACAGATTTTTGTGATTTATCATTTTCCCATTTTCCATGGAAATGATTCTAACTTAGTCTCAAAATGGAGGGATGGGCTTTGTTTGCGGAACAGAACTCAAAAACTATTCAGTATCTTACTGCAAAACTTGGCAGATATTTGAAGCAGACCACAAAGTGATACCTTTTGCTATTTACAATGTTTTGGCATTTTTATCTTTTCCTGGTTTCCATTGAAACAATTCTGACTTAGTCTCAAAATGGAGGGATAGGCTTCGTTTCCAGAGCACAACTTGAAAACCATATCATATCTTTCAACAGATCTTTGCAGATATATGAGACAGATCTTGAAGTGGTGCCTTTGGCTGTTTACAGATATATGGCATTTATATTTTTCATTGCTTCCATGGAAACGATTCAGACTTAATCTATGAAAACATCAAGTAACTGCCAGATGATTTGTCCTTTCAAATATGTGGGGGCCGGGGCGGATATGTCATCATCTGATGACTCTTGTTATCAAAACATCATTTGATAAGTATACCAAAAGTGCACCTGCTCAGGTAGAAATGTCCTGGTAGACATGTTAAGGACATTACATGGATAAATCCAATACTGTTTGAATTTCCTTTTGTGATATTTGATGCTAAAATTATGCCTATGCTTATTTTATTGTATAGGTTTGTGGTTTGGTGGCTGGATAGTGTATCAAATATTGAATCTGTTCATATGTTTGTGTGTAGTGCTTCCTTGATTAAAGACATCAACACCAGTATTGAGTGAGCTTGGCAAATGCCCCTTGTATATTTTTGCATATAAATGTTCCAACATCTGTAAAATCTTTGATTAGGTTATTACATGCCTGATGTAAGAGTGTTAAAGAATCCTTTATTGTGGAACTTGTGGTAAGATTAAAATGTTTATTTGAACAGGACCCTATGCATTATAAATGTAACATACTTCTGGCATCAATGGATGTTAATGTCATTAGGTAAATGGCCATGTATATTTGTTATGCTAACTGCTTCAGAATAACCAGTTGATTAATTATTTTATATATATATTAGTATATGAACATGGTCTGGAGGCCTACATTCTTCATGAATAAAGATCTACATAATAGAAGAAAGATATATTTTCAGTGGAGATGAGTAATAGTTACTTCTGTTTGGAAATATTTTAAACACCCTACATGATACCTTCCTCATGCGAAGTATCATGTCATGTCAGCTAATGGTTCATTGCATGACCACTGGAGTAGTTCAGTCTGCTACTGAGCTAGGTGTTGGATTCTTTCATACCATTCAGAGTACCAATATTTTATTCTTATCAAGGTACCAGTAAGTATTAACATGAGATATAACATAAACACAGAACTGCAAACATAACCATGATACCTATCGTGTATATTGTGAGCGTAATAAGTCAATAAATATATAATGTCTGTCTGTACCAACTGTGATAAATCAAGATGATTATTGAAATGTTTCGAAAGACTCTATGGCTAATAATTATTGAAAGTCTCCTGTTTGAGTCAAGAGTAATACAGTGGAAGCTGTCAAATCCAGCATCTGTCCAATCCGGCAAGTTGTCAACACAGACATAAATCTCAGTCCCATCAGGGGTTTGTACATTTATCATCAGCTCTACAATCCGGCTCATCTTCTAAACCGGATTATTTCTTCAGTCCCAATAAGTGCCGGTTTAGACAGCTGCCACCGTATATGCAGCACACATTATAAATCATCTTTATTATTGCTTACGTTCTAGCACCCAGCCATCTTTATGCCAGAAGTTGAAGATTGCCACCAAAGCTGCGTATGACTTTGCAAAGACCCAAGAATCTGACTCTGCTGCTGACAAGGGAGTACTTCCTCGACTAATTGTGAAAGACTTTGATGAGGAACAGATCTGGCAGGAAATAGAATTACAGAACACACACAGTGTGAAGAAGCTGCTTGCTGCAGTGTCTGAAGTTCTTGTCAAGAAAAACATAAGTTTTAAGTAAGTTATTTTGAATTCTTTTACAGAAGATGTGCAGAAAAGGCTCTTTCGCTTTTGCTGCATTCCTTTTCTCTTGTAAGGTATTTAGTCTTTAAATTAGGAATTGTTGTCATTACATTGCAGTATTATTATGTTTACTATTTGTACATGTCATTACGTTTAGATGGTGCTTTTTGATGATGATGTCATGTGACGAGTGATTTCTTCTGTACAATCCCTTAGTGATACTTTTAGTTGAATATTGTTCTATTGTCTTTTGCAAGGTGTGTTGCAGTGTGTTATTTATATTTGCCAAGTCTCAGTTTCTAGCT
Organism: Haliotis asinina; assembly: GCF_037392515.1. Taxonomy (NCBI): domain Eukaryota; kingdom Metazoa; phylum Mollusca; class Gastropoda; order Lepetellida; family Haliotidae; genus Haliotis; species Haliotis asinina. The sequence continues at coordinate 82,576,235 of NC_090282.1, forward strand.
ACATGTTTGACAGGACGGCAGATATGGCGAACAACATTCATCTACATGTTTATATGTTAAGTCGATGTTGCAGCATTGCTTTCATGTTTGCTTCGCATTACAATCTATAATTTTCACACTTTAATTTATTCTTGTGATGTCATGTTGTCATATATCATAAATATAGGGGCAGTGGGGTAGACTTGTGGTTAGAGCGTGGGCTCACCATGCTGAAGACCCGAGTTCAAGTCCACACATGGGTACTATATGTGAAGCCCTTTGCTGGTGTTTTATTGCCTTGGAGGAACAATGCTAAAAGCGGTGTAAAAACTCTCTCTCTCTCTCTCAGATATATCAAGTTATATTATACAGTGACACCTATTTTTGCTCTGTCTGATGCTGGACATGAAAAAGGACGGGTCAACTAGGTGTTTGTATTCTTAATGCAAATGGTGTATCCATGATACCACTGTGTCAGTGCCTCACTGGGCTAGTACTATAAAACCAGCACTAGTCCTGACTGGTAGAAGCCACAGGCACTACTGCATGCTACTATGTAAATGCCATTTTCTTACTTTCTGGCCACTCACCAAAATACCGATGATGTTTTGACTCGTTTGTTGTAGAGGTGGGGCCATTCCTTCAGCAAAGAAGGGGAAGGAGTTAACGGTTGAGTTGACGGAAGAGCATGAAGCAAGCAGTGACGATGCAGAGGATGAGGAGCTGCTGCGAATCAAGTCACGACTCGAAGGGGGAGAAGATGAGGATGACTTTGATGTGGGGTCAAGTGACCTTGAGATGGACGATGAGGATGATGATGAGGAGGAGGAGGTCACTGACGATGACAACATACAGAAGAAGGCAAAGAAATTAAAATACAAGAGTGTGGTGGATGACAAATTTTTCAAATTGTCTGAAATGGAGGCATTTTTAGTTCAGGAGGATGCCAGGGAAGAGAAACGTCGTCGACTGGAATCTGGAGGTAATGATGGTGATGAGAGTGATGATGATGATGAAGATGAAGAAGATGAAGATGATGATATTGACATGTTTGCTGAAATCCCTACGTCAGACGAGGAGAAAGGGGTTAGTATTCAACAACAAATGGCTCGTTCCATCACAAGCATTCTTAACCAGGTTCAATCTTGCTGCAAGGGGGAAAGTATAATTTACAATGAAGTATGGTTGCAATAATGTTTTTAAAGATATGTGAAATTGCACTTGAGGCTTGACTTGTGAGAGCAGATATCAAATGGTGTGAGTTTTATGCTACATTGCTTCTTTCGGGTTTTGGATCATGGTTCTTCATTCCAGTTTTCTCCTGTTTGTATGACCAACATTGTGGCTGTGTATATACTCTGTTATATCATACTAGAATATGTTGAAAGATGCTACTTGTTGTCCCCCTTCCTGGTAGTAGGAGGAAGGAGGACTCGGTTTATGTCACTTTGAGTGTCTGAGTGGGGTACCCATGTTGAACTTCAGTCCCACAGCAAAATAATCAGCTGCAATGTACATATGCAGTTGCAGTTATGTGGATCACGAGACCCCAGTTTACCTCCTCTGCTGGTATTCCCTATAAGTACCAGCATGTGTGGAAACTATTACTGGTAGTTAGGAGGGAGGCGGTGTGTTAGTCTAGTTGTTAAAACATCACGCCAAAGCTGTGGGTTTGATTCCTCATTCCACAGAGGACCTATCTCAATCATTTCTTTTTTGTCTATGGTAGAAGCATGAAAATAATTGTGTTATGAATTTTGTTGATAATTTGTTTATCCTTTGTTGCTCACTACATGTAGATACGAAGGTGATTTTATGTGTTTTCTCTTCACTGAAGGGGGGAGAGCTCAAGTACGAAGATTTCTTTGACCCTCCTGATGAAGAACCAGAACAAAAAGCAACAAAGAAAAAAGTGAAATTTGTAAATGAAGAGAAAGAAAGGTGACTGACAGTTTTACAGATTCTTGCATTCCATTTGAAGGTCATTTTTTGTAATTTTGCTGTGTGAGAGTTCCAGTATAGTAGCCAAGCAATCATAGTGTGATGTACAAGGTACTCTAATGGATTGGGTGACTTATTAGTAGCCCCACAGCTGACTTGGTTGTTTACCGAGTGCCATACCATTGTTGCACTACTGCTGAATGGGGTTTTAATCAAGCTTAATGTTGAAAATTAAGTTTAAAACCATACAAACAAGACTTCAGCTATTTGACTTTCAAGCTGTATGGGGCACTCTGTGATCATGATGTTAATGTTTGAAGCACAACCTTTCCTCACAAGTCTTAAATCATGTAAAGTGTTTAAGGACATGCATCTGTTTGTGGTAGAAATTTGTAGGTACTACAATGATAAAATTCACGTAAGTGAGGTAATTAACTCTTACTATTGTTGTAACAGCTATCCTGGTGGGGGTGATTGGTTGGTGGAGAGATAATTCTACCTTGAGTACCTGTTTCGAAAATGTCTACCTATTACCATGTTGATGTGTCCAAAAACATTCTCTTCAGTACCTATTGTGTTCTGTATGTGACTGTAACCCATTTGCTTGTGACTTCAAAGTGAAGAGGTAGAAGACAAGATGTCTGAGGAAATGGATTCTGACCAGGACGAAGCCACCAGTACCAAAGTCAAGGACTCTATTAAAGCAGAGTCTCTGTCTACCTTTGAAAAGAGACAAGAGAAGGTAGATATCCCAAATGTTACATCACATGGCTCTCATGGTGCTCCCTAGGTAACGAGGGCTCCCTAATAATGGCCAGTAATAACCGTCTCTTTACATACATGTATATATGAATCATTATATATTTCTAAGAAAATGAAATTCAGAGCAAAGTTATTTCGGTCAGGCCATTTCAGTAGAGGCCATTTCAGTGGTGTGGATGGAATGATAAGAGGCGAAAAGACCACTGTGTGTAGATATGGTAACAAGTGTTTTTCTTTATGAAGATGCATTTATAGACAGGTATCTGTTTAATACAAGCCTTGTTTTAAGTCAGCATTTCTTATAAAGCTGAATGGAGCATGTGATATGTACTAGGAATAACATTAAGTAAGGTACAATGGACATACCGATGTTAGTCATTGTATAAAGGAAAGCAAGTAAGGTGTGCATTGCCTAATATCCCCAGCATGGGTGTATTGATTGATTTTGTTCAGACAAAACGGGTTAAAGAACACCCTGTTATTTTGTATTGCAAACACATGTAGTAGTATGAACTAACTATTTGGACTCGTTAATTAAAGAGGGCAAAATATGTTTGACTGTTTTTAGTCCAGTAGTTTTGGTTGTTCCTGTTTATCAGATAGATGTTTAACACTCGGTAAATTAATAGATTAGCTGGATTTGAACATTAGTCAAACAGTTAATTTGTACGTCAGGAATAACGATGTATGGATGAACAGTGAAAGCAACATATTGATGTAGGTAATAACACTTTTGTCAGGCAAGCCATTAGTTGTTTATCCATGTATTTTGTTATCCTTGACAAATCTCCATACTTGTGAATTTTAATGTGTTCAACCAAAGCCTACCTGCATCAGTCTGTGCCTGTTCGGTAGCTGAAGAAACGAATCGAGCAGCTAGAAAAGGCAAGCCTGGCAGACAAGACATGGCAGTTGTTGGGGGAGGTAGCTGGACCAGCTAGGCCTGAAAACAGTCTGCTTGAAGAGCATTTGCAGTTTGATGTGACAACACGTGCAGGTAAGAGTTGTCTCCCTTCACTAAGGGAGTCTTTTGCTGGGACAGGTTTCAGATCTTTTCATTGCAAAGATAACCCTTAAGATCATTTTATCAAATTTTGATTGGTCAATAGCTAAAGCTCACAAAACCATGTAGGCAGATTTGTCAAGTATGTCACATGACACATTACACTGGTTGTACAAATGATCTTGACCTTAGATGAAATGTGTCTGCCACCATGCTGATTGCTTTGACATCTTAGAGTTGGCTTGTACAGATATGAATATGACCAGAGTGATAAGGTTGTTTCCATGATTTCTTATTTGCATGTGTCGATATAAATATGAAAAAAATCAAATGTTTCTTTATTTCACTTGTCAGTTGTATCATTATAAGCCATCACAAGTTATCTCCCTTTATGACTGTTCTGAGAAAAGTCATGCAAAACAGTGTCGTCTTGTTCTGCTGAAGATGAAATGTTGGTTTTTAAGGATAGACTAAATAAAGAGATCTTAAGGGTATTAAATATGTCACACACTGTTTTGAAAAGAGTTTATGAAGGTCTTACAGTCCTGTAACTCCTTTCCAAACTCTGTGTAACTGTTGAATGTGTGCTTGTACATGGCTGGCATCTGAAAACAATCCTGGTTGACATGCAGGATGAGTGGCTAGATGTTTCAATTTCAGCTATTCAAAGAACGGAAGCAGAATAACAGCCAAACATTTTGAGATAGTGCTCTTATAGTTGTAGTATCATACGTTTAGAATATCACATCAGTTATGACCCTTGTTTTTTAGAATATCAACTAACAAGAGAGGATATTCTTTTCTTGAAATTGGGAAAAAAACTCCTAATGTTTATATATTTGTAAGTAGTTGTATGATTTAGTTCAACAGGCAGATGAACTTTCCAATTGTTATCAAGAAACAGTGCAGAATGCATGAGAAATTAATGTTTATTGAAACCTGATCAGGACACAATGAAAAAGGTAAAAGAATCTGTACTTCATGGAGAAATATAGCATATATTACATCTGACAACTTTGTAAGTGGTACTGTGTACTCATAGCATTAGGTTGTGGGAGCCGTGTCAAATAACATTTGTCAGATGTTTGGGGTACACAGAGTCTGCACATCGATAAAATAATCCATGTATTAAAGAATGCAAATGCAAACCTAGAAACTAAAATGCATGCATTTATTAATGTGGGGAGGCAAATCAGGTCATTGCTGACTAACTAATGACTATACTCACTAATTCCGGAAATATAATTAATATCTCTAGTGTAAACATCTTAATGTCCACTTAACACGTGGGCATTTGGATCAAAGACAGCTTACTTTTCGACTGTTAGTACTTCGAATTAACAGTAGAGAGGATGGTCTCAGTTTGCGACATTTCAAATTCAAAAAGCATACAAAAGCATTTGGAAGATGTACCATGCATCATACTGCACAAAACAATTATGCTGAAGTCACTAAGTGTCGACCTGTCAGTCTTCTGGATCCAGCTACTGTGGATACTCCGGAAACGTCTGCTCATATGGACGCTGCAAATAATGCTGTTATAACCTCAACTGCTTCAGAAGATGTTATCTCCAGACGTGGCGTCAAAAGGAAGTGAAACAACAACCCTTATTCTCCAGAAACCAGAGCAAAAATGGCAAAGTACGCTATTCTACATGGAAACATGCACCTCAAAGCACAGCAGCTTAGAGTTGGATTCTAACGTTGGAGATAATACAGTTTGGGTCATGAAGAAAGCTTACCTTTCTGAAGTGTCAAAACATACATCTGATGAAGTTGTTGAAATTGCACACAAAAGTCCAGGTTGCCCACTGCTTTTAGGAGATCTGGATAAGCTTGTTTTTAAACATTTACTGGAAATTCATAAGGCTGGATTGTCAACAGAAACATTGCCATAGCTGCTGCCAGGGGCATTGCTAAGAATGAGAATCCTTTGCTTTTGGAAGAACATGGAGGCCCTATAAAGATAAGCAAAAGTTGGTCAGACTCCTTTCTGTACAGATACAATATTGTAAAGAGGAAAGCAACTAAAGCTTCCAGGAAACTACTTTCGGATCATGAAACAAAATGGGAAGAGTTCATTACAGAAATAAGTAGTTTGTGAAAGTCAATCCCAGCTGACCTCATGATAAACTTTGATCAAACTGGCATGAAAATCATCCGTGTATCAAACTGGACCATAACAAGCAAGTAGATGTAATTGGAGTTGATAACAAACGAGAAATTACAATATCGTTAGGACGTACCGTCAAGCATGGTGATGCTCCCCCAAGTTATCTTCGAGGAAATGACTGACAGATGTGAAGCCACTCAAGCTTCCAGAGGCGTGGCATATCACACATTCACCCAATCATTCGAGTATGGAAGAAACCATACTTGAGTACATTTTTGTACCTTGAAAATCTCTTCTTGCCCTATACAAAGATGGTGAAAAGGGAATTGAACTTGCCATTGAAACAGAAATTGCATTGTGAATCGTACCATCAAACTATAAAACAGAAACATTTTGAAGTTCGCTTTGTGGTGGGCTGGGTGCACTGGTGAGTTACAGCCAATGTACCTATCAGAGAATGGAGAACTGAAAGGGCTAATGAAGGAACAATTCACCGAGTGGTATGCTGACAAAGTAATCTCAAGTCAAGAGACAACAAAAGTGTTAATCTGTGGATTAGCGTCGTGAAACCTGTGCATGCTTGCTGGATGCAGACAGCAATTGAAAAGGTGGGCAGGAATCGTGATGCAGTCTTGCATGGATGCCAGGTGGCAGGTCTGCTGGACACGGTCCAGTGAATTCAAATAATGGAAAGTACTTCAAAGACTGCATATTCTGTTAAATGATTAGTGTTTAATCTTTCTGCCCTGGGATGTAGTTTCCTTGTTGATAAATATATTGTCGATGTCTCTGTGTCAATAAAGATATTCTTGTGAATCAATCATTCGTTGTTGTTCACTGGAATATTGTGACCCAAATCATGATATCGAGTGCAAAAGGCAATATAATAATGCGAGATTTATTAATACACTCCAGATTGTATATTCAGTGTTGTCATAAAGGTGATTTAGCAGTGCATGGCTGTTGTGTATGTACATGTAACCATTTTATGTCTGACAGCCCCAGTAGTGACAGAGGAGACAACCAAATCTATTGAGGACATCATACGCCAGAGGATTAAAGACAAGGTCAGTCTGAACTCTAACAAATACTGACAGTGCAGCGAGGTCACTCTAACCTTGTGGTAGCCAGTAATTGTTGTAGGAAGTGTTTGATGTGATACTAAGAGTGGACATTATGGGTTAAGCTGTGCAGATACACAGGAATGGATTAGTGGGAGGGTGTAGGTGTGGACGGTACTTGGATGGGGGGACATAATGGGTAAAGGTGTGGATGGTGCTAGGATGGGGGGTACATAATGGTACAGGTATGGATGGTGCTAGGATTGGGGGGGGGGACATAATGGTATAGGTATGGATGGTGCTAGGATGGAGGGACATAATGGTACAGGTATGGATGGTGCTAGGATAGAGGGACATAATGGTACAGGTATGGATGGTGCTAGGATGGAGGGACATAATGGTACAGGTATGGATGGTGCTAGGATGGAGGGACATAATGGTACAGGTATGGATGGTGCTAGGATAGGGGTGGGACATAATGGTACAGGTATGGATGGTGCTAGGATGGGGGCGGACATGGTGGTACAGGTATGGATGGTGCTAGGATGGGGGGGGGGGGACATGGTGGTACAGGTATGGATGGTGCTAGGATGGGGGGGGAGACATAATGATACAGGTATGGATGGTGCTAGGATGGAGGGACATAATGGTACAGGTGTAAGTGGTGCTAGGATGGGGGAACGTAATGTTTAAGGTATGGATGGTGCTAGGATGGTGGGACATAATGGTACAGGTATGGATGATGCTAGGATGGGGGCGGGGGGGAGGGGGGACATGGTGGTACAGGTATGGATGGTGCTAGAATGGGGGGGAGCATGGTGGTACAGGTGTGGATGGTGCTAGAATAGTGGGGGGGACATGGTGGTACAGGTATGGATGGTGCTAGGATGGGGGGGGACATGGTGGTACAGGTGTGGATGATGCTAGGATGGGGGGAACGTAATGTTAAAGGTATGGATGGTGCTAGGATGGGGGAACATAATGGTACAGGTATGGATGGTGCTAGGATGGAGGGAGGGGACATGGTGGTACAGGTGTGGATGGTGCTAGGATGAGGAGGGAGGGGAGGGGGACATGGTAGTCAGACATAGATAGTGCTAGGATTGTGGAACATGATGGGTTCGGTTGTGGATGGTGCTAGGATGGTTTGACATGATGGGTTCTTTAAAGGAGGGACATGATGGGTGCAGGTGTTGATGGGTCCTTTAAAGGAGGGACATGATGGGGGCAGGTGTTGATGGGTCCTTTAAAGGAGGGACATGATGGGTGCAGGTGTTGATGGGCGGCCTTGATAGGTGACTATGAGGATGATTGTTGTGTGCTTTTGACAGTGTTGTTTCCTCAGTGCGCTGCAGGTGTTTTTGTGTTGCAGGCCTGGGACGATGTGGAGAGGAAGGTGAAGCCCAAGGGAGATGTGTTTGAGTACAAGAAGAGGATTGTCTTAGACCAGGAGAAGAGCAAGCAGAGCCTTGGCGACGTGTATGAACAGGAATTCCTCAAGCAGCAAAAGGAGGAGGTAACTTCATTAAACTGAATACAAGCATACTTTATATTGTAACCATGGAGTGTTGGTTGGCTAAGTACTGTTGATGGCGATGTCTTTTTTGTTGCAGAAAGAAGAAAGAGAGGAAGAAGATCCTAAGCATGAAACAATTCGCAAGTCCATGAGATCATTGTTCCTCAAGCTGGATGCACTGTCCAACTTCCATTACACACCAAAAGAGGTAACTATCTTTTTGCTCACATGTAAAACTGTAATATTATTTCCTGTTTATGCTCCAGGTTAGAACAGGTGTTCTTGTGAGAGGTGGCCAAATAGATCCTGTTTATGCTCCAGGTTAGAACAGGTGTTGTCGATTCATGTCCCACCCCTACTGTCATCCAACTGATGTTTGTCCACTATTCACATCCAACTCTTGCTGTCATACCTATGTTTGTCCACTATTCATATCCCACCCTTACTGCCCCAATACTGATGTTTGTCCACTATTAACGTCCTATCCTTACTGTCTTCATACTGATATTTGTCCACTATGTACATCGCACCCTCACTGTCATCATACTGATGTTTGTCCACTATTCACAACCCACCCCTACTGCCCCAATATGGATGTTTGTCCACTATTCACGTCCTACCCCTACTGCCCCAATCATGATGTTTGTCCACTATTCACACCCAACCCTTACTGTCATACCGATGTTTGTCTACTATTCACATCGCACCCTTACTGCTCCAATACTGATGTTTGTCCACTATTAACGTCCTACCCCTACTGTCATCACACTGATGTTTTTCCACTATTCACGTCCCACCCTTGCTGTCATACTGAGGTTTGTACACCATTCATGTCACACCCCTACTGTCATCATACTGATGTATTGGTTTTATGAGACAGAGAATTCCCTCATCAGATGAAAGTGATTGTTTTGGCAGGCACAGCCAGAACTGAAGATTGTGTCCAACATGCCCACTATAGCAATGGAGGAGGTGGCACCTGTCAGTGTCAGTGACCAGAAGTTGCTGGCGCCAGAGGAAGTAAAGGTAAATTGGTGATTTTTTAAGAACTACATATACTCACATATCCATAAAGATCTGGGTTACAATTTGTCTTCCGAAACAGATCCTTATTGTAAGAGGCAACTTAAGAGGTTGGATTGTCAGACTTGACTTGTTGACACATGTTATCATTGCCCATTTGTGTAGATCAATGCTCATGTTGTTGATCAGCTAGACTTGATTATTTACAGATTACTGCCATATAGCTGGATTATTGCTTAGTGCTGCGTTTAAACAATATATGTGCACTTAGGGGTATTCAATGCAAAAACTAGCTTAGAGGTAAATATCAACCTAAACTTTGATACCAGTGTTACTAGATACTTGTGTTAAATGCATCTGTGCACATAATGTCATCAGAATGTCATTTCATAAATTCTTATCAGGAATGGTTCACTGTTTTCAGTCTTTTTTTTGAAAACATTGTCTTTTCATTTTCACACCAATAAAACAAATTAGTTCAAGTCCATGGACCTCTGCAGATCCGGGGTAGAATAGGCCTTCAGCAGCCCATGCTTGTCATAAAGGCAACTATGCTTGTCATAAGAGGCGACTAACGGGATCGGATGGTCAGACTGGCTGACTTGGTTGACACATCATCTGTTCCCATTTGGGCAGATCGGTGCTTATGCTGTTGATCACTGGGTTGTCTGGACCACACTCCATTATTTACAGCCGCCATATGACTGGAATATTCCTGAGTGCCGTGTAAAACTAAACTCACTCACTCACTCACTGGTGGGTCCATGGTTCTACAGTATTTCAATTTGTATACAGGTGAAGGCCAAGCGAGACCTGAAAGGTGAGACGGAGAGGACAACGGAGGACAAAAAGAGGGACCACCGCGCGAAGAAGGAGAGGAAGAGGGCACGTCGGAAGGAGCGAGAACAGCAGGAGAAGCTGGTGTCCAAGTTGAACCCAGGGCTAGGGAACAAATACAGCAAAGAGAAGGCTCTTCGGGACCTGGAGAAGATGGGCAAGTCTGACAGCTCCGTGACAGTCATGAAGGTCAGAGCTGTTCAGGATGCACAGACTGTTTATAATGTGGTGGCATATCATAGTATCACACAGTAGGGAACATGCTTCATGATTTTTCGGTATAATTTCAAATTGTCCATTCAATGACTATTTCAACTATTCTGATACTGAAAAAGGTTTTAGCTAACTATAAATTGATAGTAAAATCTGAAACGTTACTTTCAATGAAATCAGGCATTAGACATGAATCACTTGCTGCAGGCCTACATGTACATTCTATTGGAAATGAATTTTATTGGAGTCTGAAATTCTCAAAAGCCTTGTGTTTTTACAGTATCTTGTGGCAAACTTACAGAGCTGCAGATGTTAATGCTGCATGGTCTCCTGAAGTATCATTCCTCATGTTTCCTTATTTATGTGTATTATGTTCAAATGCAAAATGTTGCTGCAGCAAGTACATTCTATTGAGAGAGGTGACTCTGTCGTGTAGGGTGGCTACAAACAATATGTTTTCTTCAATACAGATTTATAAGTATAAGATAAAACGCCTCTGAGGTTTTGGTAGGCAATGTAAAACTTAAGGGGGAGGGAAATCCCGAGGGGCGGACCTCAGAGGGATTTCCTGTCCCCGATGGTTTTACATTGTTAACCAAAACCAAGGAAAAGTGTTTTCTCTAACTTACATACCATCAGTGATGGGTAATTACAATGTGGATGATCAGTTAATGAAGCCACATAGCGATAACTCAAGCGCACGTAAAATCAATTTAAAGACAGCAACTGTAAATAGATAATTCAACCCCACTTTCTTCGTCGGCCCTGTGGCCATGTGGTAGTGCATCTGTCTGAGAGTTGCAATTCCAATCTTGCCAGGGGAAACGTTTACACTTTAAGCTTAATCTTGAACGATATTTCAAACACACATCTATCATTTGAATGTTGATGTTTATATGGAGTTAGCAAAAGATGAAAGTGAAACCTGGAAAGAAGTTTTACTAACGAAAATTAAAACCTGGGAAGAGGTCTTACTAACGAAAAGAAAAACCTGTCCCTACAAAACAAAAACCTCACATGTGGTTATTCTGGGAAAACAAGAGATGACCTAATATAGTGTGAGAAGCACACTTCAGGTTTATATGATTAAGTAGGGGTGGAGGTGTAGCCTAGTGGTTAAAGCGGTCGCTCGTCACAACAAAGATCTGGATTCATTTTCCCCCATTGGTAAAATGTGTGAAGCCCATTTCTGGTGTTCCCCTAATGAGGTATTGCTTGAATATTGCAAAAAGTGGCATAAAACTAAACTCCCTTATTAAAAGATTACGTGGGAAGAGACCGCTGTGCGACTAAGTTTAGAAACTAAAATGTGAGTTGAAGGGGTTGTGTGCAGTGATGTTTGTGATGTTTTTCATCACTTAATCAAAGCACCAATAATTCATCATCATTTTTGAGATTATGTGTTGCAAAGGTCAAGAGTATTACATGCATGTGGGTCACTCTTAAGATTATCAAATGTAACATACATAACTTCAAAGTCTTCATAACTTTTATTGAATTGTTTGGCAAACTGCTCTTGACTGACATGTTGCTACTCTTTATGAAGCTAATATGAGAAGCTGATCAATGACCGCATGTTGTTTGTAACTTTCAGAGTGATTCAAGTAAGACAAGCCTGACATCTTCCTCTGCTTTCTTCAACAAGCTACAAGATGAGGTAACATCTCACATCAAACACAGACAGGATGACAAGAAAAAGGGAAAGAAGAAAACATCATCAGTGAAATTAAAATTGTAGATAAGGAAATAAAACATTAGAAATGTAACGTGTTGATGTCACTTTTCCAGGGAAAAGACAGGTATTGCTTTAATGGAGATTTGGTTCATGCCAGAAATTTACAATTTTTATAATGCTTACAAACTGAAATCCAAATGAAAGCTGTCAGAATACTGACAATGCAATACACAGAATAAATGCTGTGCTGCAATATTGAAGCAGGCATTCTCCTGCCAACATCTCAAGGACTACAATGTTCCCAGTTAAGATGACATCTGAATCAGTACAGGGCCTCCTTTCACAAAGCCCTAAGGTGATCTTCAGTCACTAAGGAAGCCGTAGTGTAGTGTTAAAGACTGGGAGTTAAGGTTTACGCTAGTAAAGGTTGTTTCGTGAAACTGAAAGGAGCCCCTGATTTTCACTAAGGCGCTGTCAAAGTGAGGCCGACAAAGTTGACATGAATGCTTCCTTTGGTGAGTTAGTTTATAGTCCCCAAGTGTTATGCTGCTCAATCCTTATTATAAGAACCTTATGTTGTGAGACATTGTGTTTACTGAAATTCCTGGACCAACATCACTTTCACAGTTTTTAATGATTTTAGATATTTTATGGGAAAACTACACCCAAAAACAGTTTGTAATTGTCTGACTTTTAACTAAAAAGGCAAGCCAGAGAAGATCACTGTAAAAGTTTGTGTGTATATTGGTTGTATGGGTCCACCATCTCACTGCTGACCAGGCCAAGCAGTTATGGTCAGTTGATTCAGGTTATACATGGGCACTGTGTTCTTTGACTAGCAAATGTCATGGCCAAGGTAATACATTGACAAACATAAAACGTTTGCTTGATTTGGCGTTTCTGTTATATTTTTTTAAGTTTGAACTGGTTGTCTGTCATTAGTGTAATTGACGTAGAAGGGGTCAGTACAAAAAAAGTACTGGTTAAGATATTACAGAGACAAAGTAAATATTTTAATCTTGTATAGACTTTCAAATCTTTAATTTCTGTCCCAATTGCTAATAATGCATTTATTTTATAGGATGGCTTGTGATTTGCTGTAGGTTTATAATTATATTTTAAGGTGTTAATACTGTAACTGTTTTATCATGTCTTTCATACACTGTATAGGTGGTGCTATTTATTATAATTCAGATGATAGATTGATACATTAGGTTGATCATTACCAGAGTTTGCTCTGATGTTTATGTGCAACAATTTAATTTCTGTGAAGACAGTTTGACAAATCATAAAAGTGAAACTGATGTCAAAATGGATATTGAATCAACATAAACGTGGAAAAGCAAATGTACACATTAGACAAAATACAGCAACATTATTCATAACCACGCTGTAGCCATTTATATTCATGTCTTTGTGTGGTTATTGTGACCCCTATTGAATGAAACGGTTTATACCCGGACTGTCGACAACAACGAACAATCCGTCTAAATTACTTGTCGACAAGTCTTTGAAGGGCATTTAGAAGTGAAATGCATAAGAATGAAGATTTTATGGATATCAACTTCTTTATATGAGCTCCGGATCTCGATGGCCTCTTGCAGTTTCGTTTGGTGCCAGTTGTTGTTGTTGGTAGATAGTATCCTAGTGTCCTCCCATCGGATTGAATGTCCAGGGTTCTTGAGAATGTGTTCAGAGATGGCAGATTTCTGGTCGAGTTTGCTGACAGAGGTCTGGTGTTCCTTCATTCTGGTGTTGATTGGTCTCAGCGTTTCTCCAATGTATGGGTCGCCACAGTTGCAAGGGATCTGGTAGATGCATCCTCTCGTGTTAGGGTGTTCACAGCTGGGTCCTTTACCGTTGGCTTTTAGGTAGGTCTTGATGGTCTTGCCACTGGAGAAGGTGACATCGATGCTGGCTTTGGTCTTGATGAGGCGTGATATTTGATGACTGATGGGGCCAAGGTAGGATATGGTTACTCTGATGGGTGATGGAGAAGGCTTGATGCGGGGTTCTCGGTCCTTGAGGGTCTTGTTGATGGTGGCTGTGACGAGCTGGGGAGGGTAACCGTTTAGTGTGGTGAATGTCTTTCTGAGGTGGTCCAGTTCATTGTTTAGGGCATCAGGATGGCAGAGGGATTTTGCACGTCTGGTAAGGGTGGCGATGATAGCTTGCTTGATCTGAGGATGGTGTTAGGAGTTGTAGTGGATGTACTGGTCGGTGTGCGTCGGCTTGCGGTATACTGAGGTTCTAAGTCCATCGTCTGTGGTGTGGAGGGATACATCAAGGAAGGGCAGGTGTTGGTTGGTCTCAGTCTCCATGGTGAACTTGATTCTTGGATGTTGGTCGTTGAGGTGGTTGAGGAGCTTGCTGGGGTCGTTGTCATTGGCGCTGGTGGTGAAGGTGTCATCGACTTTGCGGTACAAACAGAGGGGACTGGAACGGAGCTGTGGAGAGGGCTGCTTCCTCGAAGGAGGTCAAGAAGATTTCTGTAATGAGAGGAGAAAGAGGTGAGCCCATGGGGAGACCGTGGATCTGCTTGTATATCTTACCATTATATGTGAAGTAGGAGGTGTCACAGCTGCGGGCGAGGTTGATGATGCTGTCTATGGTGAGGTGGGTGTCCAAGTCATCTATCCTGTTGGCTAACTTGCTGCGAAGGATGTCCAGAGCTTCTTCTAGTGGGATGTTGGTAAAGAGGTCCACGACGTCGTAGCTGACCATGGAGGTTGGAGGGCGTTGTAACTGGGTGAACTTGGTGATGTGGGTAGTTTTCACTTTCTCATGGAGGTGCTGCTTGGACTTCTCTGCTAAGGACTGGGTCTTGAGGTAGAGGTCAGGCTCGAGGGTGTCTTGTAGGTGGCTTCTGCTGGTTTCAATGTCTTTTTGGAGGTGGGACCTGTGGCGGCGTAGGTGCTGTATCTGGTGCTTGACTATTCTGGTGCTGGCATTGTGGAGTATCTTGTTGATGGCAGGTGAGCGAGGGACAGGAGATGAGAGTTGAAATCCTCTGGGAACGAGGTTGTTGTCTTGGCATCGTAACAGGAAAGTTAGATGATTACTGGTTTTCACAATTTTGCTAATAGAACGGTTGTACCTGTTGATAGATGTAACTGTATCATCTCCATGTTGATGTCGTATCAAGTCTTTGAAGGGCATTTAGAAGTGAAATGCATAAGAATGAAGATTTTATGGATATCAACTTCTTTACGAACAACGTTTCGGAGTTAATGATTACTACTCCTTCATCAGGTGATTGAGAATGGGAATTGTTAAAAAGGTTAACTAAATTCAATTACTCATGATTGACTAAGTCACTAAGCAAATATTCTCGTTAACACCGTCACGGTTTGTCGACCATGCTGTGTAGACGCTCCGGGTTTTTACTCTGTTGACGATAAGCACCATCATAATTTTCATTTGTCGACAGATCGGGCTGACACCAATGAAACACCGAACACAGGGAGGGCTGGTCTAAGTTAACGCTCATCACGTACAGGAGGTGCATTTGTTTTGCTGTTCCTACTGCTGCCTTACTCCCATATAATACAAACCAATATGAGCGATTTAAAACTATTGTTGTTTCTTAAATAACTTTTATCCTAAGTTGAACAAGATTCCAAGATTTTATAGTTACAGTTGGCAAGAAAGAGGATTTGCAATCTTAGTTTCGCCTTATTTGATTTACGTTTTTGTTTAAGGTGGAAGTCATCGGTACGTTTTCACCACAAAAAAGATTAAAGACAGGGTTGTTACTCCACATTTCGATGATCACCCATACTATGACAGACACATACTCCAGTAGACATTAGTCATATATTGGAACAAGCCCCCAACCAAGAATGCAATACAATAAGCTCAACGTCAAGTTTAACTCCTTACACAGGGAGGGATGTTTTAAACATATTTATTCGTGAAAAACGAATGGATTGGCAAACAAGCTAAAAGCTTATGTTAATGCCTCTCCAATGCATTTTACAAAAGTAAATAACCAAAGTTCTAATAGAGGATAGTCACATGACAAACCACAAGGTAAATGCACATGGAACTAGTTAATGGTTAATGTTGTTTTTTTAAAAAAAAACCCAATATATTTCTTAGAGCTAGTAATTGTCAACCACATTTAGTATCAAATCTACGAGAATCAATGACGAAGAGGTAGACAGATTTTAAGATGGGTAGATTATCAAGATAAGATAGTTCACTATTTCCATATAAGATGGTCTTCAAGCCGTATCCATGTTTGTAATATTCTGCATCATTTCTTAGTACAGTGTAATTAGGGCAGACAAGTAGATAGTGTTGGGTATCTTCACGAGGAGCGCCACAAGAATAGAAAGGATCGTTTGAAAGATCGTCAATAAGACTGTTTGCTGCTAAAACAGCATCTTCTATTATTACGTACAAAGATGTGTCATCAGCAAAAAGACGTATGTTACAATCAATATTATCTACAAGGTCATTAATATAATTATGTTAAGAATAACAGAGCCCCAGAACTGAACCCTGAGGAACTCCTGCCAACACAGGAATATATTTAGAGTTATATCCGTTTATAAGTACCTTCTGGACTCTGTTACTTAGATAACTACTTAGCCATTCTATCACTTTACCACTAATTCCAAATGTATGTAATTTGTTTAAAAGTCCCCTATGTCATACTTTGTCCAATGCTTTACTTATATCACAGAACACTGCTCTTACTTCTTTACCTTTGTCCAAAGCACTTGCAATAAAATTGTACAAATCCATTAACTGAAAAGCTGTAGAATCATCAGGAATAAATCCAGATTGCATTGTACTAATGATATTATTATCTCTGAAATAATTAAACAAGTATTTATGGACACACTTTTCGAAGGGAGGGATAGAGATGTTATTGCACTTGGCGGAGATTTGGCTAGACATGGACGTTTAGCTCGGTTATTGATACATATGTGTTTCTTGGGGATTGTATGCCATACGCTATACGACCATTGTTATTAGCATAACACAATTATTAAATATATGCAATGTATGTCTCAATGAAAATACTACAGTGTTTCGTTCGTTTTGGTTTAGCTTTGCCTTTCTATAATTCCTTGAAGGTTACCTATTCAAATAGTAATTTGAATAGGTGTTTGGATACGTTCCTTTGCAATGTTAATGGTAGCATATTGAAACTAAGAAAAAGATGTGTGGGATGGTGCGATACCTTTTTTGTGTGTAAGGATCGCTTGAGAAAATACTCTGCGAATTAATAGATTCGTTAGACATACAAACACATGTGCAGATTTGAATCTGGTCATGTCCCATTAGTCCTGCTCCCAATAGTCCTGCAGCAAATGAGAGATTAATTAAAACAACAACCGTTTGCGGAAAACGGATTAGCCCCCTAATTAGAGAGCTTGAGGTTAGTTTAATCCCTAACACACAAAATGCCACAATATTTGGTAAAGAAACCAGTTCTGCCGTTTTGTCAAGTTCTTAAAAAAAGACATCCAGAATTGTGTCTAATCATTTATTCTACAGGAAACACTATCAATTTAACAGTTGAAAGTTGTTGACATTGAATTGCAATAGGTTCAAATTGATCACAGTCAAATGGAGATACCCCTAACACGAAAAGTGACAGTCTCTGTGGTAGCGCGTATGGCCACCTTTCAAGAACTTGCACACAGGCCCTGCAAAGTCGCCTCACCGAGTTCATTAGAGCCTGAAAGAATGCTCGAGGCAAGTGTTTCCACGAAATACTAGTCCCTGTTCAAACTGTTCAAGTGTGAGTGGCTGCCTACATGCAGCAATCATACGTCCATTGTCGTCCCAGAATGTCCAGTGGGAGCCATATCCGGGGAAAGAGACGGCCATGGAAGCACGTTTATGTTGTTCTGAGCGAGGTAATCCATCGACAGCCCAACTGTGTGCGGGCTGCAAACGTCGCTGGCGTTGTTGACGTGTTAAATTGTCAATTGGTCTTACATATGACCGTCGGCAGTGGATTCCAGCAGTCCGAAGACGCCTAATCGTATCGCTGGACACTGCCAACCTTGACCCATGAACTAATGCTGCTCTTACTGTTGCTACTTGAGTTCGGTTCCTTACATGAGTGACCCGGATAGCGACTCCGATTTGCTGTTGACGTTGAGCAAGTTGTGTAATAGTGGAAAAAATGCAGCCCACAGTGGTCGCGGTAAAGACAAACCACTGTCGTTCATTGTTAACCCAAAAGCGTTGTGTGAATGACGCTACACTTACATACATTAAGGTGGAATGGTTTTGAATAACAAAATATGAAATCTATACTAAGAAGTGGTGGCAGCTGATATGCGCTCTGAGGTTACGAACTCTGGTTTCAGAAACAAATGATATAGTCACGATTCTGGCCACCCGATTCAGTTGTCACCTCCTTCTGCATGCAGTGACTGCATGAGACCTACTTTCGGCTCCCGATTCACTTCTCACCTCTTTCTACATGCAGTGACTGCTTCAGATCTTCTTTATCCACCCGATTCAGTTGTCACCTCCTTCTACATGCAGTGACTTGAGGACTGTTAATAGTAGAAGTACAATAGTAGGAAGTGGTGATTGTTGCAGTCGTAATGATTATTCGTAGCAGTAGTAGCGTCGGACATGATCGTCATAAAGAGTCACTGGTGGTCGTGCTGTTTTAGCAGTAACAGCTCGTATTTGACCATGATCAAAACACAATATGATCTTTGAGTAAACCCCACTCTGCGGCACAGCATCACGTGTCCATGACAAATCGATGGTCGTGAAAGGACGGATATTTCATAGGGAATATCGACTGATAACCTATACGCTGTTCGCGCAGTATTCTTTTTGGATATTAATCGTACAAATTGTCTGTTAGTATAATATTACTCGGAAATGAAAATTAAGATTCCATTAGAGTGTAGACAAAGGCCAATCATTTTACAGTGAAGAATAAGACATCGATGTAGATGAAAATATATAGGAGTTAAGTACATTGCGAAGATGACTGTAAGAGTGGTTGGACATTCAGTAACTTGTAAGTGATGTTTATTGTTCGTGTCTCCTGTAGACAAACTGCACTGGAATCATGCCCCGCCGTGTCCACTACAATCTGAGTACGCACTGGGCATCACACCTATGATCATTCAATTTACGATGCTTTGCGAGGTCGATGACAACTTCAAGCTCTTCCTGCAAAGCGTCAAGAATTAGAATTTGAGATATGGTTCAGCTATGCAAGTGTAAGAAACACAGCCCCCCCCCCCACCCTCCCATAACCTAACCTATAACATATGTATGTGCATAAAGAACAGGCTTCCCTAAGCTATAAAATGTGTGCTCATATAGAACATAAACAACCCTCATCCCCTAAGCTGTCAAATATGCGTGTTCACAAATAACACAGAAAGTCGACGGGTGGTTAGGGAGGAAATTGACATGTCTTTATAACTGTGTAATCTGAATCCAAACGATACGAGATTGGTTACAGTGCCATGCCACTCCTCGGATACTACTGAACCACACGCACTGCTGAATCAGGAACTAAGCACGTGTCTGATGCACTAATATTAACTGATCAAGAGACATGAAAAACCCGGTGACAGTTCGAATCCCTGCCTTCTTGCGATAGCAGGGACTGCGTTGAAACAGTGGCACAGCAGTTAAGACATCCCCGTCTCTGTCAGTGCTGTCCACTTACATTGAGAAATGCTTGGACACGAACATTTTCCCGTTTCACCCGCCATGGCGGGCGCTGACAGCAAAAACTTCCCATTCCGTGCAATCCAGCATGTGGGCTGATCGAGTATCAAACGAAAGAGACCTCGACATGTTCACTCAGATTTACCCAAGAATGGAAAAGCTGTGTAAACTGTACCCCCATATTACAGGCAGTGCACGGGCCCATGTTCTACTGTGTGCCTCTGTGATGAGTGCGACATAAGATGTCCTGTGCCGTAAGTGTGGACTGTTCTTCAACAATGTGATTGTACATGCAGTAACTGTCTGTCAATTCACAATGACACTCCGTGATAATCTCTGGACAGAATTAGCCAATATATCAAGCCAGGAGTTAGTGTGTATCTGCTCAATAAATCAGACATGGACTTTACGTGCACACTCCTAGCTGCCACAGAAAACAATGACTTGTGATTTCCTGAAGAGAAAGAATAGTTCTCTTTAACACCCGTCAACTTTGTGACAGCCATGTGTCGACATATCCGACCACTGTACTGTGCATGGGAAGATTGCATGATGAATCTCATGAAAAGACATTATGAAGTGATACTATGTCCCCTTTTCTCTACATTTACGTCTGCTTGTCATCTCTGCCCTTCTTTATCCGTCTTTGTCTCGCTGGGCTGTGAGGTGCAACATGGATTAGATCGTTCTCTCGTTGCGTCGGGTAGCCGAGTTGATTTCCAACACAGGTACAACGTCTATCCATCTGATTACCTGCTCTGCACTATGCCATTATCCCTCTCACTATCCGTGACTCCATTTCGAATGTTTGTGTTTGTTGTACATAATCCATATTCATTATCCATTCTTTGCTGTAAGTCTTCATTACTAGAAGAAATATCTAGAAGTATATATATCAGATATATCTACAAGCCCGGCCACCCTCCACAAAGCTATTGTGGCGTTACAGTTGTCGTACCTCCTATACTGGGCCACCCTCCACAAAGCTATTGTGGCGTTACAGTTGTCGTACCTCCTATACTGGGCCACCCTCCACAAAGCTATTGTGGCGTTACAGTTGTCGTACCTCCTATACTGGGCCACCCTCCACAAAGCTATTGTGGCGCTACAGTTGTCGTACCTCCTATACTTGGCCCCACTTCACAAAGCTATTGTGGCGTTACAGTTGTCGTACCGCCTATACTGGGCCACCCTCCACAAAGCTATTGTGGCGCTACAGTTGTCGTACCTCCTATACTTGGCCCCACTTCACGAAGCTATCGCGGCGCTACATTTGTCGTACCTCCTATACTTGGCCCCACTTCACGAAGCTATCGCGGCGCTACATTTGTCGTACCTCCTATACTGGGTCCCACTTCACAAAGCTGTTGTGGCGCTACGTTTGTCGTACCTCCTATACTGGGCCCCACTTCACAAAGCTATTGTGGCGTTACAGTTGTCGTACCTCCTATACTTGGTCCCACTTCACAAAGCTGTTGTGGCGTTACAGTTGTCGTACCTCCTATACTTGGTCCCACTTCACAAAGCTATTGTGGCGTTACAGTTGTCGTACCTCCTATACTTGGTCCCACTTCACAAAGCTGTTGTGGCGCTACATTTGTCGTACCTCCTATACTTGGTCCCACTTCACAAAGCTATTGTGGCGCAACAGTTGTCGTACCTCCTATACTGGGCCCCACTTCACAAAGCTGTTGTGGCGCTACGTTTGTCGTACCTCCTATACTTGGTCCCACTTCACAAAGCTATTGTGGCGCTACATTTGTCGTACCTCCTATACTGGGCCCCACTTCACAAAGCTATTGTGGCGCTACATTTGTCGTACCTCCTATACTTGGTCCCACTTCACAAAGCTATTGTGGCGTTACAGTTGTCGTACCTCCTATACTTGGTCCCACTTCACAAAGCTATTGTGGCGCAACAGTTGTCGTACCTCCTATACTGGGCCCCACTTCACAAAGCTATTGTGGCGTTACAGTTGTCGTACCTCCTATACTGGGTCCCACTTCACAAAGCTGTTGTGGCGCTACATTTGTCGTACCTCCTATACTTGGTCCCACTTCACAAAGCTATTGTGGCGTTACAGTTGTCGTACCTCCTATACTGGGCCCCACTTCACAAAGCTGTTGTGGCGCTACATTTGTCGTACCTCCTATACTGGGCCCCACTTCACAAAGCTGTTGTGACGTTACAGTTGTACCTGCTATACTGGCACCCAGATCACAAAAAGCTATTGTGGCGCTACCATTGTGTGTGTGCGTGCGTACGTGTGTACGTGCGTGTGTGCGTGTGTGTGACAATCAAGTATCCACAACCATGAGGCATTTTCTCGAAACGCAAGATCCGTTGTGTGGATTATAAGCAATGGAATGTTTTGTAAACGTTCAGCATGAATAGCCTATTTCTTAGACTACACAACTGACTTGTGTAAATGAAAGTAGCATTTAAAACACACTGCGAACTGCTGTGTCAAAAGAGTCGCCAATTAGCAATGTCTTCCCAGCAACACATTATCAAACTTTATTAAGCATTCATTTGGTCATTAACTCACAAATTCAAAAAGGTTGTCCAACAAAGTCAACATGATATGTAAATATGTCTCAGTTTTACCATTTATGTAAACATATGATTAGAAGTAATCTTTCCTTAATCCAGAAAGTGTTTGAAACATCCGGCACGCGTCATGTGCACCACACGATGATTCCGGTTTTCATGATACCATTCGTTGATATGCTTATTGCATGTTTATCTCCTTAATTAGGAGACGTGTCAACTTTTCATTCTTATTTAGTGGAATTATAATCAACAGACATGACTACACGATCTAGCCACGTTCCTCTGCAAGAAAAGATGACGTTGCATCATGTGCATCATAGCTACAATGCAACTACAAAGTCGGGCGCCTTTGCTATAAGAACGTTCACTTACATATTGATTGTGAATAAGAATTATAGGAAAACGAGAATGTTTCTTGAATTTTCCCCATCAGATCGGGAATGTTTTCTACGTGCCTGTTCCCGGATGCTAGTGAAGCCTCGCCACAGCGAACACCCGAGATGCAACGATCAATACTACATTGCAACAGAGCCCGACGTTATTGAAACTAGCAACACGGCTAAAGTCTACATAACGGACTTGAAACAGACATGTTGTGTATCTGATGAGTAATGAAGTCGCATTAATTACATGGAGAAGATATATACTTGGGGTGGACATATGAAGAGATCTGCACACAAGGACACCTGTCAAGAAGTCTGAAGTGTTTAGGACACTTGAATTGGTAAACCAAAGCTTCACAGAACTTGTAATTTAAACTGTAGCATGTGAATATTTGTGTGAAGTATGTGTCTCTAAACAGATTTACTGAGGTAACACTAAACATGACCTGAGTGTGGCCCAAACTGAAGAAGTTGCAGACGCTTACAGTTACTTCATGAGACAGTCCAGCAGGCAGGACATGATAGACCATCTCACAGTTACTTGTTGACACAGACCAGCCGGCAAGACCTACCAGACCATTTCACGCCATGGTGCTGCTGATTACCTGTTTCCTTCTTCTGCTGCTGTATACAGGTAGGCAGCTTGTTAGTCTTAAACTATATATCAAGACATACATGGTGACTACATGGAGTCTGCTTAGATATTTATTCATGTCATCCATTTCCAAAAATATGGTGTATCATGTAATATTATACATCTGTTGATATAAAATAGAAAATAAAACTAAAAAAAATACTTGCGAAATATCAACTGTGCTCTGTCACTAGAGGTAGAACCATATTTTGTTAAGATGAAAAGAAGCCTCGATTATGCTTGTCTAGTGACATAGATACAAAAATATACAAACCGTCATAAAACGGGAATCGTGCCTGTTAACGTGACAAATCGGGCTCTTCTCGTTTACACACCACCTATTGTTCTATGTGGGCAAACACTGAAGCGGAATAATCCGCTAGACAATAGATGTCTCTCCGTGAAATAAGGTCCCCTCCTTTTGCACCCCGTCAAATAAGGTCCCCCCATAACTATGATACCCACAAGGTGTGACAAATACAAATACAAACAATTATCAATTTTTTCGCTTGTTCAATGCTTAACAAATAACAGGTTTCAACAAATATGTACAAAAATACATATTCTATCAGATAATACAAAGATAATACAACATTACTGTCATTCCAAATTTACATCTTATATGTTTCACAGCCACTGTCATCATCACTACATGACAAAATTGCACAATTCAGTACCGAGCAAAATGGGAAACAGCTTCAAAACATGCATAAACATTCATGTTGCCAGCCCCAAACAGTTGCCAGCTGTTTAAGATTACACAATCGTGCATTCAATTTAATCTTCTTGCGTGGAGGTTTGGCACCGCCCTTAAGCTACATACACGATGCCTCAACACAGGATTGCCCTCTCTTTAGAAAGTAAGCAAGAATTTTAAAGATGTTGGGGTGATTCTCCACTATGTTTGACAGTTTCCTGTGCCACCCTTTTAAATGATCTGTGGTCCGGGGACTCTCAGTGGTAAAGTGGTTCCACATGGTGCTTTCATGGTCACCTTCCACCCAGTATGAGGTTACATAGTCAGTGAATCGTTCAACATTATGTGTAGGGGGATGATCTTCTAGGGACTATCACCACACATCATTCACACTGTCAACTGTCAGAAGAAGCAAGGCAACTGTGCGTTTTACAAGACGAGAGACGTCTAGATTGTGCTTATGATCGGTTGTTAAGCCCAGTTTATATTTACTTTTCTCCAAACTTTCTGGCTGAAATGGAAATAACAACCTTTCAAAATAACATCTAGGAAAGTCCTAACAATGGCGTCTTGAGCAGCTGACTCAGTAAACACAGACGTTGGATTTAAAACAATGCTCTTAGAGGCTGCAACACTCTTCTCATAGCAATGACACCTTCATGTGTTGTTTGCTTCTTATTTGGCAGCAGCCCATACACTAATGGACACAACTTATTTTGTAAGAATGCATGGATGGTATAACGCTGGGCATTTGTCGAATGTTCCATCACACTACAGAACATATGCTTCGGAGAGTAGTCGAATACTAAATTACTTCCTAAATTTACCTGCCAACTCTACCTGTTAAAGCAATGGAATTGATTTGGAGTTTTGATGGACAAGATCTGTGAGGCTGACTAGGATTGCGTCTACTGCAATCTTGTTCTCCACTGTTGGATGGTTACGCAGATCTCTGAAGGACGTCACAAAGTTATCTTTGATGTTAACCGTGGCATGGATGTACCTCTTCTTCTCGTAATTGTGAACCTATAGTTCTGGAAAATCAAGACCACTGGGAATGAACTTGATGTTCACTTGTTGGTCAGCCATCGTGACTGACTTGATAACCGACCTTATGTATCATTATATGCTAGGCACATAAAGAAACTTTGCATACGAACATTTAAAATCTAAATGTATCAAACCTCTGTAGACACATAAGGAGATTTGTGACATGTATCCGACATGCATGCTTGTGCCATGTTTCTTGACGTCAGAGATTTCTTCCTTGAGACGTGCATTCCGGGAAAAAGAAACAGAGCAAATGTATGCCACACAATACTGTCACTTTGGAAAGCGCAACCTCTGCCCTTGCGATCTTTCAAAAAAATAAACGGCTATTGAGACGCACAGCATGCCATACCTAACGTCTGTACAACATCATGAGACCATTGGGATCGTCTGTGAGGGAATGTCTCAACGACCAGTGGCTGCACATTTCCACTGCTACCGGAACACCATTTCTGCACTGGTGAGGCGCTCCGAGGGCTCTTATTCTCGGAACATTCGTAGCCCTAAGAATTCTTAAATTTGATAGTAGCCAATGTGTTAAGAATGGGCTTAAGAAGTTCGGAGAGCTACGAACGTTTCGAGAATAGCTAGCCAGAACACAAATGACGTCATCGATCGGCCACGTTCTGGATGTTCACGTGTAACAACGCCAAGACAGGACAGATGGATAAGGGTGACCCATCTTCGTCACAATTTTCAGACTGCAGTGATGACTGCCCGGACCATTCCAGGACTTTGTCGTATTAACCCCAAAACAGTTCGCCAACGTCGAGAAATCCGGATTGGCAAACAAGCATATACGCTTATGTGAATGCTTCTCCGGTATAAAAAAGTCATATACAATACAATACAATACAGTGAAGGAAAGTGCACAGAAACAGGAGTGTGTCAGCGTTGCACAATGTAATTAATGTTAGTTACTTAGGCTTAACGATTTGAGATGAGAAGATTCTCACAGGGTATCATTGGAATCGTTTAGTTTTTGTTATAAAACAATGAACAGATTTGAACAACCTAGTTAATGTGCCCCATCCGAGAGTTTTATCTCCAGAAAGAACAGATTTAATAGCGAAGCCTTTGAGGTAGTAAAATTGATCAGTTCTTATGGAATTACAATTTCCACATACAAAAAATGATGAAGAACATCCCCAGAGTGGTGTAAACGGGAACATGAATCATCAGTGGTTAAAAATCTGTTAAGTTTATCCAGGTTGAGGTCACTACACACAAGGCGTAAGCGACTCTGGATGATTTGACAAAATCTGTCTCCGAAATTGAGATAAAAAAACAATATCATTAGTTGCTTTGGGTCTGGTTATTGTTGTTTTAAAACTAGAGAGTTGGCATATTAGCATAGCTTTCACGCAAGGAATTCCACTAGTTTAAAGTACCAAGAAGAAAGGCGTTTGCATAAACAGATGTTTTGCAGTTTTGTATTTGTATTTTGCTACTATTCATTAAGTTATAACTACTGGACTCTGAAAGTGTTGGAGGTAGAAATGAATAAACTGTTGCACTCCGATTCTGGTGCTTGCTTGTGAAGTTTTAATGTCAACTTTTAGGTAATTTCTGTTTGTGCAATTGGTTCTATAGGCTGAGTCGCTATTAGTAAATAACGTCTAAATTGCAAGTTAAATTTAGACTTCGGAAAGCGACGATGCATGGCAGTTCTGGTATCGCAACTGTCGTTTTCGTTATGAAATGAAACAGCACTTGTGTCCGTGAACTGCTGAAAGCCAGAACTTGCACGGCACAGCCCAAGCACAACACAGTCCATGCACAGCATAACCCATGCACATCACAACCCATGCACAGCACACCTCATGCACATCACAGCCCATGCACATCACAGGCCATGCACATCACAGCCCATGCACAACACAGCCCATACATAGCACAATCCATGCACAGCACAACCCATACTCAACACAGCCCATGCACAGCACAGCCCGTCCACAACATAACTCACAGGTGCATGAGTTTCAAGTAGAAATCGATTGCAATAGAAATTGCACTCAGATATTGTGCTGCTTAAAAAAATTCATTTGGTCTCGTTTTACAACACTGATATTGAACAGAACGAAGATAATAACTTCCGACTTATTTTCACTACCTTGCTGTATTTGTAATGTCTGATTACACGGGAGATGTTGTGATTGTTCCATACATCATTCTATAGGAACCTGATCTGAGTCAATGATATTGCCACAGTTGTGTGACATAAACAGGGAAAGGCAGACTGGAAACCTATTCAAATCCGTTTCACCATAACTTAGATTAAATGAATTCCTTATGGAGTGTTTATTAGGCTGACAGGGGTTGCTTAGCCAGACGGTTCGTGTATACCGTTCACCAATAAGACTAGGGAACTGTGTTACATCTGTCTGGGATAAGGAGGTATCACTGACGTCGAATATTTCATCCTAGGTGTAAGACGTACTTTCAAAAGAGGTTAGAGCTAATTATTATGGGGATGTTTATGTTGGACGATACAGAAATGAGTGTCAAGAAAACTAAACGGGTTTTGATGTGAAAGCAATCTGAATGACCGCTGCATCGAATATCGTGTGATTTTGTACTGAAATGTGTGTATAAAGGTGAATTTTGGAAACAGGTATATGAGCTTTGGCACAAAAACAATATCTTAGGCGACATGATAGCTTGATTCCTTTATTTTCATCGACACCATGCATGTGTTTTCCGTCCATCCATGGTCCAACACAGAGCATTTACTGGGAGTCGTTAAAAGTGTTGATGATCGAACTCTTCAGAATAAGCCAATATACGGCATATAACACGTAAAAAACTAACCTGTTCATTTTTAATTAGTCACTGCACTCTGTGTCCCACACTGTGACCTCTGAGACACTCATTTGTACAGTGAGTTTATATTTTTTGCCGCACTCAGCAATATTCCAGCTATATGGTGGCGGTCTGTAAATAATCGAGTCTGGACCAGACAATCCTGTGATCAACAGCATGACCATCGGTGATGTGCAGATGGTGATACAGTGGTCAAAAAGGAGTTTGAAGATTGCCTATGAAAACATGCAACGAAAACAACCTTGAAACTTTTATTCGTAACAAGAGGTGTTGTATTTATTTGGGTCACGATACTTAGGTGTCATTGGAAATAGCATGTCAGTGTCGAGAATGGCCCCCATTAGCCACTTCGGTAGCATCAGAACGCACATCGGACACAAATGGCCACTTACCCTTGATTTAAAATTTATTTCATATGATTTGAATGAATTACAATATTGGCGTTTCTTTTCGAATTCTATATATCTAGCCTACTTATCTGCCATGCTGCAGTTTAACATGGATACCTCATTCTGACATAGTCTACTCATTGTTTTGTCCGTAATGCTGCCCACCAGGCAGGGTAACAGCATGTACAAGTCTGAACGCCTGTTGGTGAGAGTGGGTCAGGTGAGGACAGAACCCTGACCTACTCTGCGTGAACAATACAATATTAGTTTAGGGGTAATCAGTTACCTTGTGTTCTATATCTGATAATGCCATAACACGTATTCTATATCTGATAATGCCTCAACACGTATTCTATTTCTGATAATGCCTTAGTTTGGTATTCTATATCTGATAATGCCCTAGTTTGGTGTTCTATATCTGGTAATGCCTAAATATGTACTCCGTTTTTAACAATACCTTAGCACGTATTCTGAATTATATGTTACAATCCGTAACTCGTATTCTTTTTGTGACAAATCTTAATAGTGTCTATTGTAACAGTCCGTGTTCATTCACGGACCTGTTGGGGACGATGGTCATTGCTATCGATAAACACACGTCAGTAATAAAAACAAAGTTCCTATTAATAGAGGGCACAATCTTCACTTTGTAGTACATGACAAGACTATATTGACACGTTGTGAAGATTCGCTGAGCAAACAACCTAAACCTGGCAAGAAAACTCAGTATGAATGACGAGCTTTGATTTTCTTTAAACCAATACCGCTAAAGCCAATGTGTAATTTTGTGGAGAGTTTATAATTCCTGAACACTTGCGTTAGCCCAAGACTTCCGAGTAATGAACTGTTTCGCTAAACTGTCTTCAGCATTCAGTGATCTGCTCCGAAGAGAACAATCCGAGGGTAGTAATTGTGTAGCTCCATGCGCTTGGGTCTATATGACAAAGACATCAAACGGCTATGACAAATCGAATGTCAGCGTTTCAGGTGGGAAGGCAAGGGCTCTTAACACTGGAAATGCTGGAAACTTCAATGAACACTGGTACAATAGAATTCTCGAACAGCCTGATCGAGCGTATTAGGCATAATTTGTTTGTTGACGATAGTGACGGTATGGATATGCCACACTACACAGTTAGAAGTAGCATACTCTGGCGGAGTATGTATAGTTCCACTCTCGTCATGTGTGGCACCAAGGGTTCTAAACCAGAAGCAGAAATAGGCCACTTGATGCTGCTTCTGTTGCAAATCACTGAGTCATGCAGGTATTATATATGCAGCGTATATGTTTGATGTGTTCTTCCACAATGTGCTTTTTAGCTGTTGAAGCTCCTGCTCAGTATTAAAAATGAAAGGCGGTACAATCTTACCCGGAGGTCTGGTTATATCAATGGGAATATGTGACATCGTATTTGTTGGGTCATGTTTAGATCAACAAGCAGTCGTATCATGCAGTCACCAACCCTACGCCGAGAATGTTAGAGGTTTCCTGTCGCTGTGTCTTATTTGAAACATATAAAGCATGCTCTTGTAAAGCTAAAACGGTATAACCCAAGAACTTTCCATAAGTGAAAAGCATAAACGATAAAGGAAACATGAGAACAAGTGTTATGCAGCGTAGTCATTGTTAAACAATGTTAAGCAGCATTACAGTTGGCTAATGATTTAGTAGAAGTTACACCAGCACTTGGATATATTCCTGATTAATGTAAGCAGTAACCATTTTGGAACCA
Organism: Haliotis asinina; assembly: GCF_037392515.1. NCBI lineage: Eukaryota > Metazoa > Mollusca > Gastropoda > Lepetellida > Haliotidae > Haliotis > Haliotis asinina. Next base: position 82,606,294 of record NC_090282.1, read on the forward strand.
AATTTTATCTGGAATCTTCCCGAACAACTATAAAGCGATCCAGTTTGGCCTAGGTATTCAGACTATGATAGTGAGCATACGCACGCGTTTGATGTCACATTACATCAAGCCGGTGTGAAGATAATATGTTCACCCTGAATATCCAGCCTACTTTGGAAGGTTGACGAGTGATACTGCGAGGAGGATATCATTATCACTGACTATACTGCTTTCACCACTGCGTGTGTAACTGATACTGCTTGATACTGCCATATATACTGAACAGTAAAACGAAACTCTGCCAAGTATTTATATATAAGACATAAACATGAACGCTTACTTTTCTGAGATTTCATTTCCTATACTTCCGGTTATTTTCTGCTGTTCAGTATACACTTTCCTGTTACTAAATTTTGTGTTGTGTCCTTAAGGTGTAAGTACTTTGCAATAGTTTGAATTAAGAAATCACCCGAATCGTATGCTTTCAGAAGAAAATTGTTTTTTCCGAAATCAACCGATCTGAGTGGTTTCCCTAACCTTAGCCCCTGTTCATATTCACAAGATTTGCATACACAAGCACAAATACATATGAGTTTATTTCCTTAGCGGTTTCTCTCGATTTACTACTATATAGCAGGGTGGAAGCAGTCCTTTGTCAACGTAGAAGCCAGTTTAGGTATTTCCCCTACATCTTATCCACTGCATTAACAGCTGGGCTAAGTCGGGAGAGATCCCTGTATAGATGTGACAGAAGCAGGTACTGGTGTCAGAACATTGTTTTGAATTCCTTTCATAACAAACAATGGGTTGACAATTTTGCAATGAAAGATGAAACTTCCAAATTCATCTATGAGCAGCTGGCTCCTTATCTTGGCAACAGCATGTAGTCTGTGAACCTACTGAGATCAAGAATCAGGCGGGAGCAGGTCTTGGGAAAATCAATCCAATGTTTGCAATGCAGTAACACTTGTCGCCTGTATACATGAAATTTCCAAATGGAGATAATTAAAAAAATGTAATTCAGGGTTACAAGGATAGGTGCGGATTCAAAAATTGAGGAGGAGCCGTCGATGGTTCTGACATCTCGATAATAGCACCACATCATGATCATGGAAAGGATTGTATTCCCTCATACTGCAAGTGGTATGTGGCCATCGTTGCATTCTTACAGACAATTGCTCTGGATGACCAGGGCGGGTGTGCGACGCCAGAAGTTTGCAAATTCTGATTTGTTTCAAAAGGGAGTTTCAGGACGCCTGTTTCCTCAATGGAGCAAGACTCTCCACACTAACACCGCGTTTGCGGTGGTATTGGGGACACCGCATATCTTTTGAAAGTCTAGCTCATGAAGGCTTACCCAGACAGAGGGAACCCGGCGCAGTCCCAAACGAACTGTAACTATCGTCTGAGCAGAGCCAGGGTGATGACTGAGCGTGCATTTGGACGTTTGAAAGGAAGATGGTGTCGTTTACAAACACGATTGGATGGTGATGCCCCAGCAGTTATTGTAGTCTGCATTGTCTTGTACAATGTTTGTTAGTTAAGACAGAAACGGTTTCCGGGGAATAGCGGTGCCCTGCTGATGATAATAGTATGGCTTTTGGAGATCACGACAATAGTGACATGTCGGACAACAGAACCAAGGCGATAGGAGATTTTATTTGTAACTACCTTGCAACTACAGACCATTGAGTTTCTCATTGATCTCCTTGATGGCTTAATGTTGTGCTGTATGTTATTGAAGTCTCTTTCTTTGACTTATATTCATTTTATGTTTGATTCATTTGATTGCAGAAATGAATAAAGCTTTGTAGTTTGACAATCTTTCAATTGAAAATCAAGTGAATTCACAAACACTTACATTGTGGAATAAACAGAATAACTTTCAAACGAAATGTGACAGTTTTACTCTGGTTGTAGAGTACGTTGTGGCAATCTAAAAAGAACATTTTATAGAACATAAATAGTTTAACGATAAGTGATTTCTCATTAAAGATACCTTGAAAACAATAATTAACTAAATGTCACTCCAGAAAGCAAGTACACCTACATGCTGAAACAGTTGGAACCGCCAGATGACATGCAGGTGTGAACTTGTACAGGAACATAGATCATCCATTTCGGAATGTAACAGGCTATAAACGGTTTCAACAGCTTTCTGGTTGGTGACGTCACTGACTGGGGGGCTGTAGGAGCATTGCCGCTGGCGACTCTGTGATATCCCTGGATCTGGATCCACACTGGGGGTTGTTCCAACACGAGACATGATCACGCTCCTCTGTCTTAAGATGCTCGACTGACACTAACCTGATTTTCCCCATTTCCATTTTTTCATTTTGACATCAAGCTTGCGCTGTTCTAAAGACAAGAGCTTCTCTTCATTCTTTTTTCTTTACACGGCTCGACGCTATATGTATGTATAAAGGGTAAATCTCAAGTGTTAAACTGTCCATCACAGACGACAAAGCTATCTCCAGCCATGATTTTCGGGGTCTCTTCTTGTAGTCTCCATATCTCACGTCGTAACCCCTCTTAACCAGCTGACTTTGTTTGGGCTTAGTGTTTGATCTCAACTTCATTTTCAGAGAAGCTGTCGTCAACAACTTGTTGTCTCTGGACACACAACTTTCAGGGGTGATGTCATGGGACGAGAGCCAATATTTCTGTTCAGTTCATCATTATATCGATGCAAATGTCTTCGCTTTCCACTGGTTTCCATAGCTGTCTTGCATTATCTCTGAGATCTCTTAGGAGTATGCATATTTATTTTGCAGTGTGCAATAGATCTATCATAACCAAAGTCTCTTAGATCTCTACTTAACTCTTCATAGGGAGCCTTCTTGACATTTGAAAGCACTGCACTATGAGAGACTGCAAACTTCCTATGACTACCGACTGGGACCTGGCGTAAAGATTGGTGATACACCATTTATGTACCATACTGTCACATCCATAATCAAATTTGAGACGACGCACTACAATATCACGGACTGACGTGTCAAACGCAACTGACAGATCAATGCTACGCGAGTGTATTATCTGTAAATTGTATTATTGATTAAGTGATTATTATCATTGGGTCACAATGTTTGGAGTTTTGAGTGATGGTTATTATGGGTCACATTTCGTATCGTAAATGTTCAGTGCTTTTCGTACTTTGCCAGCAGGCTTTAAGGTAGCGCTTCAGAGTTGCCTCCCTTTGAGTATGTGTTTTGATTAGTTTTGCCTACTTCCGGGAGACTACGAGAAAGGTTCTAAGTTAATGGTGATGGCCGTACTGTGCGAGAATATTCACGATCTCGCCTTTGTTTTGCTCAGTACAAAATACCGAAAATGTTTGACTTCTCAGTGTTATATTTTGCTGGTTCTGATGGGATATCTTATACCTTTTGTCCCGGCAATTTTTTAACCGTAACATCAAGTAGCACCAACATTGCAAATTTACTTTCATCAACCGCACACAAGAGATTGTTCATCACAGAGTTCAAGGCTGTCTCTGTGGTATTACTACCTCCTCCAGTATTTTAGACATGAAAAGTACACTTAAGACGGGTCCATATTTCCGCAAGTGTTGACAATCACGTGATGCTTTTGTTGACAAGGAAGTAAGGAAGTCTGAAGGAAGCGGATCCAGTTGACAAGTTGTTACCTTTGACTGACGAATACATGTGTCTCTTTCTGTTAAAGAGAAGGCCTTCAGACAGCTGTCCAGTGGTTCAGAACCTGGGCTGTCGGTTGACATTACGTTAACAATTATAGCATGAAAACACCATCATAACCCCATGGTCCAGGAATGTAATGGAGTTTATAGCCATTAGGTGTCACCTCGACACATTTAGAAGTACATCATTTGCATGTAGCCATGTTTCAGTACTAAAGAGTATATTTACGATTGAAGCAATGATACAACCGAGTATTTCCAAACTGGACATTCTACAGACAGGTGTGAAAGCATGGAGGAATGACAGCGAACAACGCTCAGGTCATCCACACCTGTCACTGTTTGTATTTTTCTCCTCTTTCTTCTTCCACAAAGTATTCCCCCGTTAGCTGGCTTTGTATCACACATACGTAGTACTCGTACATATATGACGTTGTGTACTTGGGGCAGACCGTTGTCTCCCACGAAAGAGGCGCACCAGGTCAAGCCGTTTGTCTGCTGTGTAGACGTATTATCTTATTTTGTTACAATAATATATGCGTTTTTGACTTCGGAATTTCTGGCACAGAAAGCAACTTCGTGTATATCTATAATGTCGTGTAGTCACGATGGGTCAACTAATGACAAAAACCTGTAACTGTCATGTTGTAGTGTACATGTAATTGCCGAGTTCTTCTTGGATATTTATAATATTGCACCGTTAATTGTTAACAGCACGTGGCTCGTTGCCTACTGCTCCGCATGTTGTAACACAACTCAAGTGACACGTGTAATACGTATTAATTGGTTTAACGCGAAGGCACTATCGGAAAATAATATATTTTTTCCTCGAAAGAGAAATCCTATTTTCAATCAAAAGGTTATCGTCTGGGAACTAACCCAGATCAACAGAATCCATGAAATGTTCGCACCGTCCATCGATTTGAAACGACACATCTCCGCTGTTGCTTTAGGCGTTTATGAAGCATAATGCAAAAAGTGTTTGAAACACAAACAATTTTAAAGAGTTTATCAAGGCATGAATACAAAATTCTGAAAGTGTATTCCGGCTCGGCCTTGGTGTGTTGTGTGTTGTGGGTTAGGATTGTCTGTGTTTGTTTGAGATCAAACGCTTTGATGACGCCATCGCTTTATGACGCCATCGCTTTAATACAAAGTTTCCTGAGGTGCAATAAGTGTTATTCGTGACGTACAACCCTGACACAAAGGGATTAGTACTTCAATGGATCTATATTACTAATGTATCTTGAAACCACAATTTGAATCCAGAATTGTCGTCTGCTACCCTTTTTGGTACGATTCGTGTTGGAAATTTTGGCCTGTGAAATCCGGAGCCAAGCAAATAGATTTTGTCATTTTACTAATGAGTTAAGAAAAAAATGGATGATAACTGGTGTGTTTCATAGAATCAAAACAAAGCATGACATACATACAATGCGGCCTTCTGCAAAAATACGGTTAAAATGTATTCACATATATAGTGAAGAGTTATAACGTTTTCCTGTATTCTATGCATTTTATGTACCCCAGCTATCCAGTGTCCTGACTGCCCGCCATCCGGCTGGGACTGTGGGAGGACGGTCTGTTTCTACATCTACACATGCCACAACAGCTTCTCTGGAGCCACAGAGGCGTGTACACAACAAGGACTGACGCTGGCATCAGTTGCTTCTTATCAGGAGCGTCAGCTTCTGCGGGATGTCATCGTCAGCGTGTATGTACAGACTGTATGGGGATGTTTGTAGGTTAACATCGATAGAGTGTGTGTAGAGATTGTATAGGGAATTGTGTAGGATAACATCGCGATTTTCTTTGGGATGTTATCGATAGAGTGTATACGCAACGTGTACGTGAAATGTGTTCACATGCTCTATTTGACAACCTTCTTCGCTAAGACGACGTTCTTCACTGTTCACTGTAGTGTAGCTTAAATATTGCCAGTTTCGGAGGAAAACGCCACTCATTCAGCTATCATGTGTCGTTGCAGGGCCACTTCCGACAACTTGTTCTGGTTGGGAGGTATGCGAAAGTCAACCTCTGATGAGTTCTCTTGGCTAGATGGTTCTCCGTTTCCCTTCACGAATGAGACCAGCAACTTAGCCGACCTCTGCCTCAGGTACAGAGGCATCAGTTATAACGACTTTGAATCCAATAGCTGTGACCAGTGGCATCAGTACGTTTGCAGGAATGGAACAGGTGAGCATTTCCTTATCGGGATCGATCGATCGATCGAGAGAGAGAGAGAGAGAGAGAGACCACCGATGCCGGTTGTTGTCCAATCATGTCAAGACCATCCAAATTTATACTGTGAAACAGAGACACAGACCGTTGACTTGCACTCCCCCAGCAGTGATATGAAACCATTGATCCTACAGCATAGATATCCTTGGTTCTGGGTGTAATGTTCAGGGACTATGAGACAGACTACTTAACCACACGTACACGTACATTTCAAATATGAAGTGCTGAAGGCGTTTGTAGTAAGGAGATGTCCCTTATGGATTTACCAGCATGTTTCTGTTTAAACTGTTATGTATATGTTTGGGGGAAATGTTCCGATGTTTAACCTAATCTAGGCAAGGTTCACTTCCGGTTTTATTCAGAATACATTTGAGTTGTGCCCACATAATGCCAAGAATGAATTCTTGATTGTATCTGTTTCTTTGTGTGTGGGCTCCATATCTTGTGTGTGCGTACGTGCGTACGTGCGAGCGTGTAAAGGTTCTCTTATGCTCCTGGCTGATATGTATTTTGACTAGGTGTAGCCCTCTGAAATCCTATGCGGACACCTGACGCAGGCACGACATACTGACTCTTAGTCTATAGTAAGTTCTTGATTCATTCCCGAAACGCCAAGCGACGGGTCTTTATGACGCGGACGAGAACTTTCCTACTTTCCGTTCACCGGAAACGCACCCTATCACTTGATCACTATGCTAACGCTTAGTCTCTGAATATATATATACCTTTGAAAGTAACAAATCCATTTAAAGTGGAAAGAATACCCCAGTGATGCTAGAAGTTCGGAACCTTGGGAAATCTAGACCCATTTAGGGCTTTAATAATAATGTGGTTCAGGGACTGTAAGACAGAGTGCTTGACCACGTACACGCAGGTGCTTCCTCCTTTACCTGTCGCTACATGATCTACTGTTCAACGCACCAAAACACACATCCACAGACAACAAACATTACACCGTGTATGTCAGTTATTGAGGACGTACGCCACCGTATTGGCGCCTCTTATAAATGATAAGCCTGTTTTTTTTCTATAACATGTCGTTTGACAGTCCTATCTGTCCTGGCCATGTATCACGGTTAATATCAAAAGGAGTAATGATTCTACATCGATGTTTGTCCATCCTGGTGAACCACGCCATCACTTACATGTCTGCCTTCCTTTGTTAGAAACAAATATCGCAAGAGTGGTTCTGAGTGTTTTACAGTGGTAGAGATTATGTCAATGTTTGTGAAGATTACTTACGCTGTTATGTAAGTGATCGATCAGTTGGCTGGGTATTCGTTTTATCGATTACATAATAGTATCAGTTTAACTGTCGAAGCGGGGACTTTCATACATCAAGAACCGCTAGCTGCATTAAAGTCATGGAAGCAATCAATATTGTACCAGGCACAAGATGTTTCTTCCCTTGACGCTTTTTTTAACTTTTTTTTTTAACACACTATAGCAAATATTTGTGTGAATTCATATTCATCAGTGTCTTCATCGACCGGTGGTTTGTGCTAACATCATGACTGAATATTCCAGGACAGCCATTTTGTTGTTTATCACTGGCATTCTGTGTGCATATGCGACTTCACGATTTCAGCTTCAGGGAAATATTGCCATTTGTGTGCGCACACAGACACAGACACAGACACAGACCCAGACCCAGACACACACGATTCGATTCTTAGACATTACATGTCAGACTGATTTAGTCAAAAGTAACTACAGTAACTTCGTTTATATTAACTACAGTAACTTAGTCTGTAGTAACCACAATAACTTCGTCTATAGTAACTACAGTAACTCTAGCTATAGTAACTACAGTAACGTAGTTTATATTAACTACAGTGACTTAGTCTATAGTATCTACAGTAACTTAGTTTATAGGAACTACGGTAACTTAGTCTACAGTAACTACAGTAACTTAGTCAAAAGTAATTGTGGTAACTTTCTCTATAGTATCTACAGTAACGTAGTTTATAGTAACTCAGTAACTTAGTCTACAGTAACTTAGTCTATAGTAACTACGGCAACTCAGTCTTTAGTAATTATCATGGTAACTTAGTCTATAGTAACTAAAGTAACTTACTCTGTAGTAACTACAATAACTTAGTCTATAGTATATACAGTAAGCTCGACTACAGTAATTGTGGTAATTTAGTCTATAGTAACTAGAGTAACTTACTCTGTAGTAAGTACAGTAACTTAGTCTATAGTAACTATGGTAACTTACTCTGTAGTAACTACAGTGACTTAGTCTATAGTATCTACAGTAACTTAGTTTATATTAACTACTGTGACTTAGTCTATAGTATCTATAGTAACTTAGTTTATATTAACTACAGTGACTTAGTCTATAGTAACTACAGTAACTTACTCTGTAGTAACTACAGTAACTTAGTCTATAGTATCTACAGTAACTTAGTTTATATTAACTACAGTGACTTAGTCTATAGTATCTACAGTAACTTACTCTGTAGTAACTACAGTAACTTAGTCTATAGTATCTACAGTAACTTAGTTTATAGGAACCACAATCTTCGTCTATATTAACTACAGTAACTTAGTCTATAGTATCTACAGTAACTTAGTTTATATTATCTACAGTAACTTAGTCTATAGTATCTACAGTAACATAGTTTATATTAACTACAGTAACTTAGTCTATAGTATCTACAGTAACATAGTTTATATTAACTACAGTGACTTAGTCTATAGTATCTACAGTAACTTAGTTTATATTAACTACAGTAACTCAGTCTATAGTATCTCGAGTAACATAGTTTATATTAACTACAGTAACTTAGTCTATAGTATCTACAGTAACTTAGTTTATATTAACTACAGTAACTTAGTCTATAGTATCTACAGTAACATAGTTTATATTAACTACAGTAACTTAGTCTATAGTGACTACAGTAACTTAGTTTATATTAACTACAGTAACTTAGTCTATAGTATCTACAGTAACATAGTTTATATTAACTACAGTAACTTAGTCTATAGTATCTACAGTAACTTAGTTTATATTAACTACAGTAACTTAGTCTATAGTATCTACAGTAACATAGTTTATATTAACTACAGTAACTTAGTCTATAGTATCTACAGTAACATAGTTTATATTAACTACAGTAACTTAGTCTATAGTATCTACAGTAACTTAGTTTATATTAACTACAGTAACTTAGTCTATAGTATCTACAGTAACATAGTTTATATTAACTACAGTGACTTAGTCTATAGTATCTACAGTAACATAGTTTATATTAACTACAGTGACTTAGTCTATAGTATCTACAGTAACATAGTTTATATTAACTACAGTAACTTAGTCTATAGTATCTACAGTAACTTAGTTTATATTAACTACAGTGACTTAGTCTATAGTATCTACAGTAACATAGTTTATATTAACTACAGTGACTTAGTCTATAGTATCTACAGTAACATAGTTTATATTAACTACAGTGACTTAGTCTATAGTATCTACAGTAACATAGTTTATATTAACTACAGTAACTTAGTCTATAGTATCTACAGTAACATAGTTTATATTAACTACAGTGACTTAGTCTATAGTATCTACAGTAACTTAGTTTATATTAACTACAGTAACTTAGTCTATAGTATCTACAGTAACATAGTTTATATTAACTACAGTAACTTAGTCTATAGTATCTACAGTAACATAGTTTATATTAACTACAGTGACTTAGTCTATAGTATCTACAGCAACTTAGTTTATAGGAACTACGGTAACTTAGTCTACAGTATCTACAGTAACTTAGTTTATATTAACTACAGTGACTTAGTCTATAGTATCTACAGTAACATAGTTTATATTAACTACAGTGACTTAGTCTATAGTATCTACAGTAACATAGTTTATATTAACTACAGTAACTTAGTCTATAGTATCTACAGTAACATAGTTTATATTAACTACAGTAACTTAGTCTATAGTATCTACAGTAACTTAGTTTATATTAACTACAGTGACTTAGTCTATAGTATCTACAGTAACTTAGTTTATATTAACTACAGTGACTTAGTCTATAGTATCTACAGTAACATAGTTTATATTAACTACAGTAACTTAGTCTATAGTATCTACAGTAACATAGTTTATATTAACTACAGTGACTTAGTCTATAGTATCTACAGTAACTTAGTTTATAGGAACTACGGTAACTTAGTCTACAGTATCTACAGTAACTTAGTTTATATTAACTACAGTGACTTAGTCTATAGTATCTACAGTAACATAGTTTATATTAACTACAGTGACTTAGTCTATAGTATCTACAGTAACATAGTTTATATTAACTACAGTGACTTAGTCTATAGTATCTACAGTAACATAGTTTATATTAACTACAGTAACTTAGTCTATAGTATCTACAGTAACATAGTTTATATTAACTACAGTAACTTAGTCTATAGTATCTACAGTAACATAGTTTATATTAACTACAGTAACTTAGTCTATAGTATCTACAGTAACATAGTTTATATTAACTACAGTAACTTAGTCTATAGTATCTACAGTAACATAGTTTATATTAACTACAGTGACTTAGTCTATAGTATCTACAGTAACATAGTTTATATTAACTACAGTAACTTAGTCTATAGTAACTACAATAACTTCGTCTATAGTAAACAAGTAGTCAGGTGGTACTTTGTTTGAGTGGTATACATCGGTACGATGTGTCTAGGCTAGAACCAAAACATGAACATGGATAGAGGATAGTCAAATGACATACGATACGCTGCTCTTTACATTATTGTATACATGTGCATCAGATTGATACAATGGCTATATTTGTATTTTGTTTGGTGTTAAGGAAATATGTCACCAGCAAATACCTCGACAACAACGCAGATCACAAGCATTATGACAGCAGACTCAACTTCAACAACAACTATGGCAAGTGTTGAAACAGCCACAACGACGTCAACGCCGATGGCAAGAATATTGACAACAGCTACCACTATGACGGCGGAGACAGCAAGCGTAACAACCGCCACCACAACACTATCATTTGCAGAGATAACAATTGTTGCAACGACAAACAACCCTGTGGCAACGGAAACATCACCAACAACGGAAACACATCAGATAACAACACCAACACATCCGACAACGTCACCACAAACGACAATACTAACGACATCAAGAACACAACCAACAACAACAGTGGCACAACCAACAACAACAGTGACAATACCGACATCTGGAAGACAACCAACTATACAGCCGACAACATCAGTGGTACATCCAGCATCTGGAACACAACCAACCATACAGCCGACAGCAACAGTGGTACAACCGACATCTGGAACACAACCAACCATGCAACCAATAACAGTGGCACAACCGAGCTCAGTAGAACAACTGACGAGAGTAACATCATGGAACACCATAATGGAAGATCCGGCATTATCAACTGCGCTAACTACATCAGCAAACACAATGGCTTCAAGCTCTACCGTAACCACAGTAGAAACGGCGTCATCAACACAAGGTTACTCCCCACAAGATGTTTCACGTGAATCAACCAGAACTGTGTTTGGCGAAATATCAACTTCAGGAAATGCTGCAAGAAATACAGGATCAAGTCCTGGGACACCAGTGGTCATCTGGGGCACTTCGGCATCTGAGACACCAACTTCCGACAGCGTCAGCAATGGCACTGCCCCGTCACCAAGTCAGTTGCCGGGCAACCAGGGTACCCCGCCGACAATGACGCCTACCTCTACCAGTGCCTCCAATGCCAGTGTGTACCAGTCGACGGTGGTTACAAGCTGCGAGTGTTGCGCTGCTTGGAAAGAGTTCCTTCGCAGGAACTTGACATCAGCCACATTCAGGCTCGATGACCTCCAGGTTTACAAGAAGAGGAAGTTACAAACAGTAGATGACACGCGCATCTCTGCTCGTGGCATTGGCGGAACTGCTGTTGCATTGTTGGTGGTCAGCTTTCTCACAATTGTCGTGTTAGACGCGGGTAAGCTCTTTCATGACGTCAGTCGGATGTACAAACATTTAAGAGAGGCCTTTCGTCCTCAAAATGTAGTAGACGTTCAAGTCAATCGCGACGGCGATGCATAGATGTGTATGTAACTTTCATCGATTCTGTACCGTCACAAAATGTACGCTACGATGAACGAGACGATATATTTTATCGAATATTTTGGCATCATTCTGACAAATGCATAATTATGAACATAATTTACTTTCTGTTATCAGGCGAACATGTAAATGTTGCACAAGAAAAGTGTGTATATTATAATAATGCCAGATTTTGTGCAGACTGTTGTACGCCTGCCGACAATCCTCGCTCGATTTTACAAATGCTTCTTCAGCACACATGAATTAATAAGAAAATTCATTGCATCCAATGTATGTGCACAATTGATGTTTATCACAAGCTAAACAATTTTGATTGTACACACGTGGAAGACTGTTAATTCGAGAGACATAATCGCCAAGCGATCTACCTGTCGCCATTACGAGATGCTGGTAACGCACGTGAAATGATGCAGTGATAGGGCTAGGACATAATGTAGGACCATTCCGGTCAATGAGCATTTACATACAACTCCTCCTCTAACCAGCTTCCATCCAGGGCACGCGGTTATTATACAACCATAACAGATCGAACCGAAACGTATCTTGGGAGAGGTAATAGGGCAAATTCCTTTCAGGCTGTGGAAGAATGTCGATACGGGATTTTTGTAGAACAGAACGCATTCGAAATGCACGTTCATTTCCTTAAAACCGGAGGTAGCAATGTTTTTATCCAGAACACGTTTAGAACCTCGAGCAAGTGCAGCGAACAAGTTTATTGTGTGTAAAACCATTCTTTCCAGCTTACTTTCCAGAAATTATTATCTTTGTCAACAACAAAAACTTTTATTACGTTTGTCCGACTCCCATGTGTTATGTAAAAAAGTGTAGGTTTGCCCCGAACTGTATCAGGTGTATTTTGACAGCGGATATTTTACAGCAGGCGCATAATTTGGATCATTTGGCGAAAAATCTTAATATTACTTTATACATTTGACGTCATAAGCCGTTGTGACTCCTTTGTTGGGGTTTGAGGTATAATAAAAAATCCTAGCTGACTCGAAGCATCTGGTAATCATTTTGGTGAAGAATGTTAATTATTGTTTATTGATTTGACATCATAAGCTGTTGTGACTCCATTGTTGGGGTTTGAGCTGTAATCAAAATTCCTAGGTGACTCGAAGCACCTGGAGAGATGTACTAATATATAATTTACAGCGTTAATGTATGACTATTTTCATGTACGTTTACAGCATTTTGAATAAACTGTTTTGTGCGAAAACCTGTGACTGTCACCTATGACTGCTTACAAAAAGTCAGGGATATTGAAATACTGTGATCATGCAAACCGCTGCACGTACAATTTATCATACGTTGCTGACGTATCAAGAAGACAAACAATAATATTTGTATACGTGCAATGTAATTTTATCAACCAAGTGATCGATGCATATAGTCAAGTTACTACTGCAGGATACGATGATTGACTGAATGTTGTTATACCACGGCAATTATGACTCAGCACTGGAAAGTGAGTGAGTTAGCTTTGTGCCGCAGACAACAATATAACAGTATTCTGGCGGCGGTCAGTATATGATAGAGCCTGGACCAGACAATCCAGTGATCAACTTAAAAGCATGAGCAGCGCACTACACAATTAGGATACGAAACCATGTGTCGGCCAAGTCAGCGAGCCCGGCCACCCCTATTCCGTTGGTCACCTAGCTCTTATGACAAGCATGGGTTGCTGAAGATCCATTCTAACCCCGATCTTCACGGACCAGCGCTAAATGGAGAAGTTAAGAAACTTAATAAAGACAAGTTTATATTTCATATGTTAGTAAATACCTCCACCAAGGGCATCTATACATAATTAAGTCTCACTGTCGGCCACGTTATATGATTTTACGAGCGCTTTGGTATGAACTAGGTTCAGATGGATTGTATTTTGTCGAATGTTTCTAATATTCATTGTTTTAACAATGATAAAGGCGCTACGTAATATACAGTGAACTTCTTGAAGCTCCTAGTCACTTGCCCACAAAATTGTGTTGTAACAATGACAATGTCAGAAATAAATGTGTTACTGTTTTATCGACTGGTATGTCTTCCAATACCGGATGTGAACAGGTTTGCAACCGGTGTTGCGAGACACGTTGTGGAGGTATGAGAAAGTTGCTGCGAAAACGACTGCCTTTTCATCAGATTGCGTTAGTGACTGTAATCGGTGTAGTCGCTGGCGTTTACATATGGAAGCCAGCGTTTGAAAAATATGTTATTGATCATCCAGAAGTAGCCCGAAGAGCACCAAAATCCGGAGAAGTCACGTCTGCACACACCGAAAGTTCACCGGGTTCTTGAAATCACCTTGACTGAATTACTGAATTTCAAGTAAAGCCACCAAAGTGAATACATCTGTAATCATATAAAGCAGTTTTCAACTCATCAGTGTATCCCCACAAAAGTAAATTGTTAATCGCGTTCTGTGGAACAGCTGAGCTCAAGACACGTCGCTATGGCTTCTAAGGGGATGTTTGTGTACATGGGTATTGGGATAGCCTTAGTGGCTGGATACGCTGTGTTCCTCAGGCCATACCACAGGAAGCAGCAGTGGCGGGAGCTAGAGGATGAAGCACGCTTTCTTTATAAGAAGAGGACTGGTGCGATACAAGACCAGAAAAAGTCATCCACTGACACATAATCTGGATTGAGTGACACTCAACCAGCCAAGAATGTTTAACATGACTTCATATGACTCTTTGACTCGGACTTGTGTGTGCATGTATGTTTGATTTGCAAAAAAAATAATTATGTTAACATACTATGTGAAAATAACCCCCCAAAAATAAAACAAATAAATTAGGCAGGTGCTCTTTACTGTCAATATTCTATATTTCTCAGTGTTTGGTTGGGTGAATGATTGTTGTTAAGTGGCTCACTCAGCAGTGTTCAGGTTGTAATTAATCAGGCCTGGGCCCTGTCTCACAGATCTTCGTTAGGGCCACAACTGCCATACATTTATGTTACAGTATAGGAGCTCAGCAACAAGTCAAACCAAGGTGTACTCCTCTGAGCTTCAGACTGTGTCTGAAAGTGTTTTACTATGTCTTTCTGCCATTATATATTTCATGTGTATGACATTTAGTAGCATCTATTTAGAACAGGGTTACAACTTGTATTTTTAAGCCACATTATCAGTAAGTTGTTAAATTACGCAGAATACAGTTGCAAAACTACTACTATTCATCCCAAAGCTAACAAGAAGACACGAGTCATCAATATCCCCTGCAATGGCAAAATACTCTGTAAATAATATATGTCTACTAGTTACGACTATGTCAAATGTTTTGATGTATATATAGCAAAGTGGAAAGAGTATTGACAGGGTTTTAAGTTCAGCTGCAGGGAGAAGTATCACCAAATTCAAAGCCAAACCTGTTGCCATGGAAACAAAACATATCTTATTCAGAATTCCAAAGACACCAGTACACCACCAGACCTATCGAAGATGACATTCTCAAAGTCATGTCTCCATGGAAACGGCAAAAGACAAATTCATATCTGGGTCTAACCCCCATAAGGCTCATCTATGGATCATGCTTGATGTTTTATGATGCTAGCATGTACAGTTTGGCACATTTGCTATGGACAAGGCGACATCCTCATAATCACTGATAAGTCACATGTCCATGGAAACTGCAGATAATAAAATTCATATCTGGGTCTAACCCCCAAAAAGCCCAAGTTTGGTTAAACTATAACAGATAGTTTAAGAGATATGTTTCGGACAGGGTGTGACAAAGCACATATGCACAAACTTTTTTATATCCCCTGCAACTTTGTTACTGCAGGGATAACAACATGAACAAAACAAAAGATTTGACCATGAACCTTTAAAACCTGACGTGTAGGTATTTCCTCTCAGTTTTAAGAGATCTATGCGCTAGATAGCAAACATCCATGCATGAACTAATAGTATCTCTACATCCCTCCATACACACGGTGACACATCACTCTCCTGTCATCCAAAACACAAACAAACCACACAATAATGAAATACAACATTATTTATTGATCCGTTTGAAGCACTGGGTCCATACAGTGTCCAAAGATGGATAATTGACAAGCATGTCATACATTCAAACTGCAAGTGGGATTTTCTTCTATAACAAGCACCTGCAAACAAACAATAATAAATAGTAGTAGAAAAATACTGAGAGAATCTAGGCTTGAACTAAGGGAGACTTTAAATTATAATTCAACTTTGCCAGATTCATGTTAATGATTAGTAAATAAAAATGATTGCTGTTTGCATTGTTTTCGCAAATGAACATACAAAATGAACAGGCATAGTAAAAGCTCTTGTCAAACTTCTAGTGACTTTGCAACTTTTAAGGTCTGAGACAACGGAAAGTGTGGTTTTCTGGAATATTCCAAGATGTACCACTAATTTCACGGCCAGGTGCCAAGACTATGAAGTGGAAGGGGAGGCAACTCTGGCAAATCTGCCTTGTCCCCATTATTGTTTGATTAATATCTAGAATAATGGATGAAAAAGTAACCTTAATGGGTTTGGGTCATTTTTGAGTTTTAGATGTCAACGGCAGTCATAACTAAAACAGTAACACTTCAGCTGCTGCAAAAAGTTTTGATAATGTGTTACCAGTATTCAGTTTGCACCATTGTTACAGGGCATGTACGCGTGTAATTAAATCTGATTAGGTATTAGCATATTGTTAGAGTGAGTGAGTTGGGTTTTACACCAGTTTCAGCAATATTCTGGCAATATCATGGCAAGGGGAACACCAGAAATGGGCTTCACACATTGTACCCATGCAGGGAATTGAAGTTAAAGCCAGGTGTTTGGCGCGATGACCACTAGGCTGCCCCCAGCTAAAGTGCATTGTCAGAAGCTATAATGGCATGGGGTAATTTTAGTTTTAAGGCCAGCTATATGGCAGTAGTCTGCAAATGACTGAGTCTTAAACAGATAATCCAGTGATCAACCCCATGAGCATCGATCTGCGCAATTGGGAACCAGTGATGTGTCAACCAAGTCAGTGAGCCTAACCACATAATCTTATGACAAGCACGGTCGTTTTTTGTGGCAAGCATACATTCTACCCCGTCTTCACAGGTCTCCTGCCATGGATGTAACTGAACAAGAGTCTTTGGAAGTTAGTGGGGTTTGTGGACTTTATTTGTTTTGAACTGGTATTGTCATCAGAGCTATTGTTATGTCTAATTTGTATACTTGGGACTCATAAATGAGTTTTAGACAACCGTGAAATCAGTATAACAGGAATTTACAGGTACTAGAAATGGAGTTTGAGATGACCAGGAATTTGACAATCATGCCTGACAAAACAATGTTCAATTGTACATGAAACAGTCAGTACCTGTACAGCAGTCACAGTAAACAACAGTTTCTAATTATTGGCTGGCTGTCAAATGATGAATGTTATTACCGACAACTTGCTGTAATACATACTTGTGTGTGAAAATCAAAAATAACACATTGTGTGTAGATAAAACACAAGATGTTCTTATCCACAATATGTATGAACTCTTTAGAGCCAATTCTGAATCCCTTCCTCAGTTGTTGATATTTGCCCATTATTAACCCAACTATTATTAAAGACTAAAGACAGGCATCTGGATTGATTACATATGAAACTATAGCAGTTTAGGGTTTGTTTCCACTTCAATCAGTAGCATTCCAGCCATATTCAAGCTGTTAAGAAATACTGGAAAGAGTTCCTGCTGTTCCCCCTTATCTTTATGGAACATTACCATGCATTGAGCACTTACCGTACAACATGATCCGACCCTATACAATGTATGTTGTCATTATTTTGGGGATTTTTATTTTTGTGAGTTCTCTAGTAATTGTTGAGTTAGGTTTTGTTAATACTTTTAGTGTGTGTTAATTTATACATATTATTTGAGATGGGGGGTGGGTGGGGAGGGAGTGAAGTACCCTTGTCCAAATATGGTTTAGGGGGGGCAAAGCATTTGTTGACATGAAACCCTAAAGAGCTAACTTAGATGACTTGTAAGTTAAATTTAAGAATCACTTTGGTAATGGCAACTTATTCAGACCCAGAATGGGCTGATGGATCCTAAACAGTTTAGTAAATCAACATACTAAATGCACGCAGTAAATGAGACTGAGGTAATCCTATAAATAACTATTCCAATGCACAATCTTTATGGTTTGCAATGACAAACTGACATCACTCACACATATTCACTGATTTGCATGTTCACTGTGGTGGCTCTTTCGGGAACTTGCCACCATAGTATGGGACATACTTGAGAACAGCCTTCCAGTCAGTGATATAGAGTCCAGTAATGGCCGCTGTTGCTCCAAAAGCTCCTAAAGTAGGGGTCCTATCACCATGAAAAGAAGAATATCAACATAAATGAAAACCAATCTCTTATCATAGATGGTTGGTCACTCTGTTAAGAACATTACTTCTGTCTGCCATTGCTAAGAAATGACTCATGTGGAAGGAAAACCAGTTTTTATGCAAGTTTTCTATGTCTACCAAATAACCAACCAACAATGTCAAACCAACTTGCATTATTATGATGATGACAAACCAATATTTAGCAATCAAAATTTAGCAAACCCATGACTATATATTTACAATTTGTCCTCATATATACATATGTTACATTCATAATATCAGTCTACCATTAATCAAGTAACAAATACATGTTAAACCTTATACTATTTAGACAGATACATTTCTACTACATTGATATGGTGAATCACTATCTTGGGAGTAATTTCTCCCAGACTGTTCAATTGTTTCCACAAGTGGACCAGCCAAAGGGTCTTGCTAAGAGTACGTGTATGAGATACACGCTGATAAAGAATAAAGAATGTGAACCAAATGAAGGACGTC
Source organism: Haliotis asinina (assembly GCF_037392515.1). Classification (NCBI taxonomy): domain Eukaryota; kingdom Metazoa; phylum Mollusca; class Gastropoda; order Lepetellida; family Haliotidae; genus Haliotis; species Haliotis asinina. The sequence continues at coordinate 82,625,150 of NC_090282.1, forward strand.
GGATTCAGCTTGAGTCTGTTTCTTGGTAACAATACTAACGTCGAATGAAATCTCGAAAGTGAAGGTCGATCGTAACATTCTTCTCGTATGCCAACTGTGACATATTTGAATGGTAATATACATCAGTTGTGAAGTAAAACGCCACATCAATATTACACCAACCAATTTTTGGCCATCTGATAGTATCTTGGGCCTAAAAATCTCGTGAACATTTCTACACCCGGCATGTCTGCAACTGTTGGTACAAGGTCGAATCGAGAGAACCGGAAGTTGTTATTCGAAATTATCTCCCCTGAACGTCAACAAACTCCAACACAGCGTGTGACTCGGTAATTCTCGGCAGCGTATGTGATATCACTGTGAGGAGCCAGTTAACCAAACTGGTGATAACCACCAAATATAATGACAGTAATTCTCACTTCTCCAGCGTGTTCTTTTGAAACATTATTCTAAAGGAAAATATTTTTAAAATGACAGTTTTTGAATTATTGTAAACTATGAAAATGAAATTTTTTTTATTGATAGTAGTTCGGGATTTTAATGCCTCAAAGATTTCAAGAGTCATTACTAATCGAGCATAGGGTTTACAATGAGGAGGTTCAGCTCTCGAAACCAAAGCAGGATCAAGGAATTATTTCTGAATCCCGACAACGAATAACGAACGGTGTGTCGAGACAACTCTTAACTATGGAAGCGCTAATCAGGCATTGGAAGATTTCAAACGATGCAAAGTCTGATCGAGTTTTCTGCAGCCCGTTTGGCATCCATGAAGATCCGGGGTAGAATATAGGCCTTCAGCAACCCGTGTTTGCCACTAAAGGCGACTGTGCTTGTCGTAAGAGGCGACTAACGGGATCAGGTAGTTAGAATCGATGACTTGGTTGACACATGTTACCGGTTCCCATTTGTGCAGATCGATGTTCACTGGATTGTCTGGACCAGACGCGATTATTAACAGACAGTCGCCATATAGCTGGAATATTGCTGAGTGCGGCGTAAAACTAAACTCACTCACAGTCCGTTATAGAAAAATGATACCTGTGTATTGCAATGTAACACAAAACAAATACATGTAGGTATGCAAGAATGAAACCAACGAAGAGTGAAATAAAAACACACGTTTTCCCAGTTTGTTATTATAAGGACGCAGTGGCAACTGTAAATTAACAGTACGAAAAGCGAGGTGCACGTGCGGAAACGCAACAATGGGTTAGGGGTTGCGTGAAAATCTTACAGTCATGAAATAAATAGGAACAATTACAGTGTGGCTTTGAATTTATCAGTATGCGTTTTTGATACATCTTTGTTTTCGTTAAATGGAAACTGGACAGACGGCATGCTCTCGGGGATGTTTTAATTTTATTCAACCTTTTTTAGCTGTCGAGATGACACTCCCCACAACTGGACAGGCAAAGCGCTGTATGTAGTACGCAACTGCATGTTTTGGACTGCCCCTGTCATTTTCATCTTTGAATAAATCATAGACTTTGTAAATTTAGGTCGGAAGCATCTTTCATTTGCTCTCACTTTGTTAGTCTGGGCCTAGATTTTCGAAGCTGTCTTAGCACAAAGATAGTCACAAGTCAAAGTTAATGTATGGTACTCAAGACAATTTTAGAGCTAAGAGAGCTTCGAAAATCTTGGCCCCGCAGTATTTGCATGTCTGTGACGTCAATAATGCACGTTCATCACGATTTTCGCGACGTTCCTTTAGTTGCCAGTTGCGCTCTTTACCAAACTGGGAAAACACACAATTAATTTGTGAAAGTTTCTTCAACAATTTCATTTTTGTGACAAAACTTATGCACAATTCAGCTCGCGTCTCCACTCATCCAATTCTCCGACATGAACTGCTTATTGAGTAGTGCATCTCAAGATACTAACTTGAACGCTTAATTTACTAACCTGTGCGATCAAGATGTCAGAGTAATGTCGGAAACAGAATTTTTTTTTAACGTTTGTCTGTAAAATTTATGTAGTTGATATGCGGCAGATTGAAATATCAGTTGAAGTAAGTTCGGCCTAACTACAGTTCCATTGGAAGGGAGATAGCAAACGTGCTAAAGCGTCTTTTCTGAGGAGACATTAGTGCAGATATGAGCAATGCGGAAGTTTTCAAGGTCCAAAGCGACTTATTTGGAACAAACCATGGCTTTATGCAAATTAGTGTGCGATGATACTGCAAAACAAAGGGCACTTTTTAAATATGCCCATTTTGTTATTAGACCTAGTCTCATTATAAACAATAGCTGACGTAAAAATTAATAACTTTCATGCTCGGGGCAGGCTAGGCACAGAGAAATCAGCTAAGATATGATAATCCGTCAGGGGAATTAAAGTAGGAAAGTACTTGGCATGTCCTAACACATATAACAATATCCAGTACTGTCGATCTTTGGGTGGTCATGCCACCTGTATATTCTGAGACAGTTAATACGATGCCTTTCTATCGGTATCAGGTGTCGTACTCTTAACTTAACTTAGACTTCATGAAGAAATGACACGTAAGATGTTAATCAATAGATTCAACATGCACACATGAAAAAAGCACAAGAAAATCTTTCACGACGCCTTGTACCAGTAGGCAGCGCGTGCTTTTCATGCAAGGTGAGTCCACTTTCCGTCGTCATACTTGGCTGAGGGACCTAATTGCCATCTGTGGTTTGATCTGTGTTTTCAACAGCCATTCATAATTTTTCCAGTTCGTAATTTTTATTTTTCAGTCGCGAGCGGAAACTCAAGCAGCAAAACATGGCGTCGTTGGACGAAGCACCCGTCTCGGTGAGTTTTGTTTTTAGTTCCAACTATTACATTTTTAAATTTATGCATCTTTGACCACCCGTGTTGAATGCGTTTAGGTATGAGGTGTTGTCGGGGCAATAGCTTATGTTTATAGGAAAAGACTGTCACTGCAGAAGAGTGTCACAAGTCATGCCCCTGGAGGTTAAATTGTTTACATCTGAACATCAAAGTCGTGCCGATGATTACGTGCGCTAGATATAACATCAATGTTTTGTAAAATGTGTTTACATTTGTGAATTGCACTTCATAGGAAGAAAGATTTTGGCTCATAAACTTTTTCATGGCGCACGTTCATGATGTTCGTAATCATCGGCACGACTTCGATGTTCAGGTGTAAACAACCTCCTGGGGCATGACTTGTGACTCTCTTCTGCAGTGGCAGTCTTTTCCTAAAAAACATAAGCTATTGCCCGACAACACCTCACACCTAAACGCTTCAACACGAGTGGTCAAAAATGGATAAGTATAAAAATGTAATAGTAGGAACTAAAAACAAAACTCACCGAGACGGGTGCTTCTTCCAACGACGCCATGTTTTGCTGCGTGAGTTTCCGCCCTCGACCGAAAATTCTCCGAAGATGACTGAGCGTGTTTCCAGTATTACCGACATTGCTTCCAATAGGGGCGATGTGTTTCTGTTATGACCGCTAAACTACCGATATCACTGCAATTGTTTCGCGAGTGGGCTGCGTTCGTGTACATTTGAGATGCAATTCCTTGAAATTTGCTGTAATTCCTTCAGTTACTTCGGGGAGCCTGAACAGGTCCCACTGAATGTCCAGTTAAGTCGAAATGAGTTACTAGTATTTCAGCACAGATCCTGTGTGCAGTTGTGTAACTTTGAGGGATAAGGAATAAGAGCCCCAAACTGTAGTTTCCGACAGCCCTAAATTGAGCGTTCATCATGGTAACTGGTACGCTCAAGATAAATTTTATTTCATCAGGTCCCATCAGCGTTTCCGCATTAAGACAATGCTGGTACATACATGTGGAAAGAAAATGATATGTTATATGGTCTGGACATCAACAGTGTTATAAGCTTGCTATTTCGATAACTGACGCACGTCATGAACCCGATGCACAATATATATCATAATGCACGACAGACATTACGTCCTGTCATGACAACACCTTATATCTGAATTCACAGGGGTTCGAATCACTGTTTGGCCAATGATTTAAAAAAAAGTAAAAGTGTACATTTTTGCAATCACAGATTACTTTTATATTTTGTGATTAATATATAGTTCAATTTGAACATGTGTATTTTATGTAATGAGTGTAGCCATAACATTTTCTGTTATCTTAATTTCTTCACCGTTCATATGATATATGATTGCAATTTATATATCTTTTTAAACATTATAATCTAAACAGTGATTCGAACCCCTGTGTCTCTGAAAATGCACGGTTAGTTAAACCTGACATACCCTTACGGAGGATGCATTCCGCATCCCACATCCCTCATCCCACATCTCGCATCCCACATCCCGCATCCCGCATCTCGCATCCCACATCTCGCACACATGTAACTGCTTATATTCTCATTGTAATAAGATACACTGTCGTCACAATGAGAAAAACAAGCAACAAGTACTATGTTTTTACTCCTGATTCGGAAATGGAAAATGTTCTCTGCTCCCTCATACAGTCCTCTTTGTTTGTGTTTGTTATTAAACATGCCTTGGAAGCATTACGTCTAACAATTAGTTTATTTAGTCAGGGAAACATATGAAATACTTTCTGCTATAACTGTGTTATTGAAACGTACATTTATAGTAACCTATGGTTTCAACATTTACGGATGGAAATTTCTACTTTATCCATGTTTGTGGAATGAAGTGTGCTCCATTCAGTGTATGACGAGAACAACAATGTCTCATTCGCCTTTCCACTGGCCCGTAGCAGGACGAGAGCTACTGGCGAGACACTATTCAGACAACATAAGATGGCAGTTTACACCTACTGGCGCTAAGCTCATTCTTCCTTCACCCAAACGCACTTTCGAAGAACTTAAACTTAGCTTACTATAGATATTTACACTACCTGCTGTCCGCCAATGTGTTATGAACAACAAAGAGGAGTACTCTGAAATAACATTTAGGTGAATATATCTACCACATGCCTTACAGAACGCAAAGAACAGACCACAGTGAAATATATGTGACGTGTACTACTAGTAGGTTATCATCCAAAAAGTGAAAACTGTCGTTAATATTAACCTACACTCCACAGATGCCCTGAACCGCTCACGCATCTAACCGGCAAAGTGAATTGTGTGGTGAGTGTAATATAATGGAGAGATAATTCATATTTTCAAATTCTTAATTTTCTATTCCCAGTGGGAAACCCCATATATGGAAACTAAAGGGAAACGTAAAGTTTCTCTGCATGGACAGAGGAATTTAAGGTATTGAGATAGATACAAGGTCAATATGAAGATATTTATCCATCTATGCGTTGGGCTGATTACATCTATAACTGAATACAATTCACATCCCTATTCAGGGGATAGGACAAGTGTGGCGTCCGGGTGCCACGGGATCACTTCTCCGGACATCCTTGACACACCGACGTGCCGGTGCGTAGGAGAGTTACACAGCCCGTGAACCTAACCACGCCGAGTGGGTTCTCATATGGCAGGTAGTGTGATGTATTGCTAAACAATGATGTAATTGTCTTGTGGCTGTATCTGCTGAGATAGGACCTAGCATCGTGCTTGGAAATAAGACACTTTTCGTAAATGTAGTGTCATTTAATTGTTATATACAATGGTGTGGTTACTATATTCAGACGAGTCACGTGTAATGTGAAATCTTCTAGAAAAGCATTGACTTAACCAGCATTATATGTACACGATACATGCTCTCTGTTCGACGCCGTATCAAGACTGCAACTTTATTCCCAAACAGCGATTGCAGAAGATGTCCACGGATATATTTGTATGAACAATAGCGCGAGTGAGTGAGTTTAATTTTAAGCCACACTTAGCAATATTCCAGCTATATGGCGGCGGTCTGTAAATAATCGAGTCTGGACCAGACAATCCAGTGATCAACAATACCAGCATCGATCTGCGCAATTGGGAACCGATGACATGTGTCTGCCAAGTCAGCGAGCCTGACCACTCGATCACGTTAGTCGCCTCTTACGACAAGCATAGTCGTTTTTTGTGGCAAGCGTGGGTTGCTGAAGGTCTATTCTACCCCAGACCTTCACGAGTCGTATGAACAGTAGAAGTTCTGGATATATATAGGGTTACATACACATTATTTGTTGAAATATTTCGTTGTGTACCTCCAAAATATAACGGACAAACTAATATTGATATTCTCTTGTATCAGTACACTTTGTTTTCTGTGCTGGTGTCTACCCGTCCCAAATGAAATGAAAGATACAGTGAAATTAAACATTGCCCTCTTTAACATGCATCATATGGTGAAGACTGAGCAGTAGAAGGGATATGTCCAAGGTGCGATGTGTGTTTAAACCCTTTACAGCGGTCTGATGTATCTACCGGTTCATAGCCATAGTGTCGCCCCTGATATTTTCAAACCGCTGTCTGGTTAATATTTTATTCCAGATGGGATCTGAACAAAAGCGAGATTTGTTTACAACCAGGAATCTAAAATGGCGGGTAGCTCAATGGCCATGATGCCACCGCAGTACCATTGTTGTCAGTGTGTCTGTTACCATTGTTGTCAGTGTGTCTGTTACCATTGCTGTCAGTGTGTCTGTTACCATTGTTGTCAGTGTGTCTGTTACCATTGTTGTCAGTGTGTCTGTTACCATTGTTGTCAGTGTGTCTGTTACCGTTGCTGTCAGTGTGTCTGTTACCGTTGCTGTCAGTGTGTCTGTTACCATTGTTGTCAGTGTATGCCTTCTCCAGCCTCACTTTCAGTCGTCAGTGTGTCTGTTACCACTGACGCCAGTGTATGCCTTCTCCAGCCTCACTTTCAGTCGTCAGTGTGTCTGTTACCACTGACGCCAGTGTATGCCTTCTCCAGCCTCACTTTCAGTCGACAGTGTGTCTGTTACCATTGTTGTCAGTGTATGCCTTCTCCAGCCTCACTTTCAGTCGTCAGTGTGTCTGTTACCACTGACGCCAGTGTATGCCTTCTCCAGCCTCACTTTCAGTCGACAGTGTTATGGATACGCAACTTCGTTATTATTTACACACGACGTTTCTGGGCTAATGCTTTCTCCTTCATCACCCGATGACGTTTCTGAGCAAATGCTTGCTCCTTCACCACCTGATGAAGGGGCAAGCTTTAGCCCAGAAACACCGTGTGTAAATAATAACGAAGTTGCGTATCCATAAGGAGTGTCTTGTATTACCACCAACTTCTAAGTGTCCATCAAACATCTGAGTGTGTCTATTACATATACTGGTGTAAGCTTTTATCGACCATATGTATGTGCAGTGAGTGTTCTGTCAGAACAAACATGGTTTGTGTAGATTTGTTTTAACACAGGAATTCAGGTTCCGGAGTCCGGCATGTTATACTGAGAGTGCAGGTATAATCATTGCGCAGCTAGATTAGACTGCATGTTTTCTTTATGATTTCAGGATATAAGCGAACTGCCAAATTGTACGTGTTTATCGATATGAAATATTTCAACGAAAACGCGATCAAAGAGAACGAGCTTCAATTACCAGGAAACACTCATGTCTATACTGACGTATTATACAGCGAAATTCCCCTCTTATGATTTTTAAAGCCAGCAATGAGAAACATATGACAGGATATCTAAATACAGGAAATAAAACTGGGTATTGTCACGGATTCTGGATACACTGAACATGTACGGTTTTCAGAGCGTTTAAGCGAGTAAGCCTCCTTATTTGTATTTTCATAAACATACGACAGTCGGAAATGTCCGTTGGCTGTCAGTTACATTTGTCTGACCACATCGTCGGACCGATATCTAGTGCTTCTGAAGTGTGCGGCGTAACAGTTCCGAATGAAAGGATACACCTGTAATATTGCAAGCATGTACAAGTCAAACAACCGGCTCATGTGTTTACTGCGAACTTTGAAGACACCCAGTAGGAATTATCATAAAAATAAAATGATTTGATATTGGAGTAAAGTTTACTTACGCCAGTTAAGTCTGTGTATGTAGTATTCCGACTTCTGTATATATTCTATCAGTGTGACAGTACTTGTGATACCCGGCTTATCACTTCTATTAGAGATATACAGGGGAAGCTGTCTAAACTGGCTCTCACCGGGACTGAATAAATAATCCAGTGTAGACAAGAGAGAGAGACGAGAGATGGTCTTTTGGAAAGGTTTCTAGTTTACTGTGTGTAACCAATTGCTGTACATATATCTGCACCATGAGTGTTATCACTCACTGTCTGAGTGTACACATCAGTCTAAACTTAAGTCGATACAGAGTGTGTGACAAGCATCCCCATACAGAATCTGGTCATGGTGCAATGTAAACATAAAGAAAATAGATTATGTACATTTTATATTTCCCTACCGTTCAGTGTCTTCAGAAATCGATATCCAGCACGACTCAGAAATGCGCTTCACACATTGAACCCATGTCAGGAATCGAACCCGGGTCTTCGGCTTGACAAACGCTTTAACCATTAGGCTACCCCACAGCCCCCATGACGAAGAACGTTTGCCATTTTTACATTCTTCTTAGAAGATGGAAAGAAGATATGATGGAGAGAAAATAAGATTGAAGGAGGTGAAAAAGGGAAAGTTATTGAATGGTAGGCAGAAGATCGTGGGACTGGAGGGGACGAATAAAAAGGAGTCTAAGAAGAAACGAAGATTGAGGAGAAGACGGATGATGAGTAACGTGGAAGAGAAGAACAGAATACATTATTTTAAATGGATCAACTGTGTAAATAATCATACTAATGACATAGGTAAAACCAGGAAAAAAACGCCCCGATGGTTTAGGCGTTTAGGATACAAAATATCAAATACCATCACTATTATTACACGTTGCCCACAAAATGATTAAACTATTGAATACGTAACGATAGAGGTTCAACAATGAATATAATATATATTGCAATAGGGAGGACAGTATGAAGGAACTTTGGTGTTGAGAAATGCCAGCTCTCAATCTAATGGTCACTGCATGTTTTGAGGTGGCTACGTGTATTGAGCATGTGCCCAGGCGCTCAAATACGACCAGGATTTAAACTAGAGAAAATAAACCTAAAGCCTCATAACCCGGAATGAATAAATAATCAGAAACTGTTTCAATTCTGAAACTAAACAATTATCCAGAACTTATAACTTTCAAAGAGGAGTGCATGTTGATATGATATTGTGAATCACTCCACCCTTTTAAATTCAAAGAAAATCAGTTCACTGCAAAACGGAAATATTTAATATATGCCGCAGACATGCTACATGTGCAGACATTTTAGTACTGCCCCCACATGAATCAGGCTGTACGTCATGGGGACCATCTCAAGATAAAGACGAAACACGTTATTTATCTGCTTGATGGAGACAACAGGGATTTTATATGAGCGTATTTTATTCACTTACCTGGACAGACTGGTATATCTACGAATCTGTATATGAGTCACAAAATAAAACATATCACAAAATCAATAATATCATATGTAGAACTTGAGTTGGGTCCAGATGTGAACAAGTAGTCGTGTGTATAATGCATAGATCGTGTGTATAATCAGATGGTGTGTATAATGTACCGACCGTGTGTATTACGAACAGATCGTCAGTATAATACATGGATCATGTGTATAATCATAGATCGTCAGTATAATACATGGATCGTGAGCTTAATACATAGATCGTCGGTATAATACATGGATCGTGTGCTTAATACATAGATCGTCGGTATAATACATGGATCGTGAGCTTAATACATAGATCGTCGGTATAATACATGGATCGTGAGCTTAATACATAGATCGTCGGTATAATACATGGATCGTGAGCTTAATACATAGATCGTCGGTATAATACATGGATCGTGTGCTTAATACATAGATCGTCGGTATAATACATGGATCGTGTGCTTAATACATAGATCGTCGGTATAATACATGGATCGTGAGCTTAATACATAGATCGTCGGTATAATACATGGATCGTGAGCTTAATACATAGATCGTCGGTATAATACATGGATCGTGAGCTTAATACATAGATCGTCGGTATAATACATGGATCGTGTGCTTAATACATAGATCGTCGGTATAATACATGGATCGTGTGCTTAATACATAGATCGTCGGTATAATACATGGATCGTGAGCTTAATACATAGATCGTCGGTATAATACATGGATCGTGAGCTTAATACATAGATCGTCGGTATAATACATGGATCGTGAGCTTAATACATAGATCGTCGGTATAATACATGGATCGTGTGCTTAATACATAGATCGTCGGTATAATACATGGATCGTGTGCTTAATACATAGATCGTCGGTATAATACATGGATCGTGAGCTTAATACATAGATCGTCAGTATAATACATGGATCGTGTGCTTAATACATAGATCGTCGGTATAATACATGGATCGTGTGCTTAATACATAGATCGTCGGTATAATACATGGATCGTGAGCTTAATACATAGATCGTCAGTATAATACATGGATCGTGAGCTTAATACATAGATCGTCAGTATAATACATGGATCGTGAGCTTAATACATAGATCGTCGGTATAATACATGGATCGTGAGCTTAATACATAGATCGTCGGTATAATACATGGATCGTGTGCTTAATACATAGATCGTCGGTATAATACATGGATCGTGAGCTTAATACATAGATCGTCAGTATAATACATGGATCGTGTGCTTAATACATAGATCGTCGGTATAATACATGGATCGTGAGCTTAATACATAGATCGTCAGTATAATACACTGTACATGGATCGTGAGCTTAATACATAGATCGTCAGTATAATACATGGATCGTGTGCATAATACATAGATCGTCGGTATAATACATGGATCGTGAGCTTAATACATAGATCGTGTGTCTAGAAAGGATCGTGTGTGTAATACATAGATCGTCAGTATAATACATGAATCGTGTGTATAATGCATGGATATTGTGAATAGCGTACAAAGCGTGTGTATAAACGTAGACAGTGTTTATAATGCATGGATTTATCGTCACTAAACAACATCGCAACCGTAACATGTCGGCACCAAGAGATCAGACAGACAGACAGACAGACAGACAGACATGTCGGCACCAAGAGATCAGATTTCTTGGGAGGCCGTTATTTATCGTTGTTCAGATATTTGTAGATCTATTAATAATAAGTGAGAATTGTACTCTCCTACGTATCTTCACGCCTGTCAGCGGATGTCGCTGTGTTCCAGTCGCATAGATCGATGCTCCTTATTTCAATCACTGGACATGATTATTTACACACCTGTGTTATACATTCGGACTAGTGCTGATTGCGTTAGCGTTAGCGAAACATTAAGTACAGAGCTGTATTTAGGACACTTGTGTCGTGTGCTTGTAACAAAGGTGTGAAAACAGATCATCTTTCCACCAGTCAATTCCAATTCGGGTGAGATCTGACTGGGGAAACATTCCCATATTCTTCATGGGGTGCAATATCCCAGCAAAGTGGCTGTATTAAGTGTGGAAAATAACGTTGAGTGGTTGTTTTATTTTCACAGTTGGTGAACATCGTTTTAACCTGAACTACCTTGCGTATATATATTTCGTCGGTCCTGGTTAATCGTTAGTTGAAAACGATGTGCCCTTTGAGACGGTCCCCAACAGCTGATTGTAATGCATGTTACAACATGGCGGGAAACATAGTTAAGAATGTGGCCACACAACGGAGAGGTTTGTCAACGGATTAACTATATTTGTAAGGTTAACGACAGGCCCGGAAGGACGTGCTTTACAAGCATTTCCATGGAGGGGAAGCATGATTCCCCCACCTCGACCTCCGAACTCCCTCTCCCATATTAGGATCCTACCTTTCCGGCAGTGGACAAATAGGTGACGTCCATTGGATGCACCTACATACAATATGCTAATTAGAGCCATATATGGGCATGATGACCTTAAACTTTACGTAGGGAGCGATTGTTCTATATTTACACAATTTAATGGGAATCAGACGACAATGCAATTATTGAGGACCCACGTATTGGGTGCAACCCGGTATGATTCAGTAGGATCAGCTTATAAAATAGGAAGACATTGGTCATCTTCATCACTTTCCCACGGCGAGAGTTTGGAGTCAGGACAAGTTTCCAGAGAAACAACTACAACATCTTTTCCGACCACGACCGCTTTGCACCATGGGACTCCTATACACTCTGCATATCCTAACAGTGAGTATACTACATAGGACATATCGGACATACACGTTCAGTAACAGAGCTTATGTTCATATTAAGAAACCATGCGGGATATGCGCATTTTCAGCACTTTGCTAATTTTCACTTACTTATCTGTATGAACCTTATGTTGGTGTCTGATAACCTTTACTTACAGGTGCATGTGGACTATTGTTGGTGTTCGTGAAGTTATGATTGTCTTTACAGTGAAGACATTACTGTATAATTTCAGATTACCGTAGCTGCAGCCTTCGCATTGCCAACTCCAGGTGGGTTCCTTACTGTTTCCACAAATCTACAGTTAACACGACATCGTAGCTTTGAGGCATTTATTATCTTAATACACAATTACTGTAACGGTTTATTTCCCTTACGCGCTATATGAAACAATATTATTTCAACGAAACATCATGTGAAAGTAAGAAGTTCGAGAAATAATGATGAATACTTTCTGCTAATGCCTAATTCTATACAGATCTGACTGTTCAATCTTACTTGGTAGCCGTTTTGATAATATGAATATTCTATATAAAGTAGAATCTTAGTTAATAAAAATGCTTTACCACAAGGGTTCGGATGTAACGACAAGCCAGCTGATGTCATATTTCTTGTGGACACCTCGTCCAGTATCTGGCCTGTCCACTTCAACATCCACGTCCTACCCTTCATCACCGGCGTTGTAGACCTCTTCGACGTTGGCCCTGGCCCTTTGCAGACCCGTGTTGGCATGGCCACCTTCAGTGATGACTACCACCTGCAGTTTAATCTCGGCGACTTTCTAGATAAGGAGATTCTAACCGATAAAATTCTTGACATTTCCATGGATGGGGGCAACACTAACACTGGTGATGCCCTGCTGTTCGCTACTGAGGAGATGTTCAAAGCCGACCACGGGAGTCGAAACAACACAGCTCACATCATTGTCGTCCTCACTGATGGCGCTTCTCAGGATTTTGAGGCGACTCGGGCAGCTGCCCAAAACGCTCACGAGAAGGGCGTCCAGGTGTTTGCTATTGGGGTAGGGTCTCAGATTGACAATAAGGAACTGGAGGACATTGCTAGCGACCCTGATGTAGACTTCAAGTTCAAAGTAACCAATTTCGAGGCGCTAAAAAGAATAGAGGGAAAATTGGCTGTGAAAACATGTGAAGGTAATTATTCTACTCCGTTTAGCTAAAAATATGAATAATAATAACAACAACATGATTTCAAATAAACAGGTTGTATATTTAGTACTAATTACAATAAAGTATACATTAATTGAATATCTTGTGGGAAGATTTTCAATGTATTAATGACTCTGTGCCATCACTGTATAGTTGCATTACATGCCTGTTTCAGTGTCAACGCTTCGTGCTACCAATGCCCCATCCACAACTCCACTTTCGACCTCACCGACGACATCTTCTACAACAACGTCCATCTCGACAAGAACGACATCAGTAACATCTGTGTCTGAGCCTACGACCACTACAGTATCAACACCAGAGCCCACAAGTAGAGAAACACCAGCCTTGGTCGTGGAAGAAGCTACCCCAGAACCTACATCAGGTAATACTATATCATAGGTGATACGACTGAACACATGCAGGCTGGCACTGCGCCTCTATGCTTATATTTTGCGTCGACAAAGACACTCCTTTAAAACACACCCGCATTAAATAAGTGTAATTGATTTTCAGAACCCGAAAATCCTGGATTCCACAGTGACGAAGAAATCAGAAACGAAGGTAGGAGTGCTTAATGTTTACCTGCCCTGGTTATATGAAATTTAACCCGTTATCACACGAAGGAATTCTATATTGGAATTAAACACTTGCCATTTCTATGATCGTTCCAAACATTGTAAAGCACTTTTTGCCAGGCCAGATTAGAACATTCGGGGCATCATGACAGTTGAGTATTGGCACCATAGGAAGAACGTTTCGTTTGCTGATGTACTCAATGCGGCATCAATGGATACAAGGGATGGGTTTTATTAAGGGACCAACTTTGGGTATTGCAAGCGAAAGTAGTTCATTCTGATATTTGTCTCTGTATTTTTCAATAGCATGTGGCGGCAAGCCGGCCGATGTCTACTTTATCCTGGATTCTTCTGGCAGCATCGAGAGGGACGACTTCAGCGACACCATGCTCGACTTTGTACGCAGCGTTAGTGGACTCTTTGACATCGGTTCCGGAGATTCTCAAACCCGCGTCGGCATCATCACGTTTAGTGATGACGTCACCCAGATCTTCCCGCTGAACGCCTACACATCACGCGACAAGCTTCTCAATGCCATTTCACCCAAGAAGATTCCACACAAGGCCCAAGGAACCAATACAGGCGATGCTCTCCGTTTTGTTGTGGATGAGGGCTTCGCTCCTAAAGTTGCCAGACCCGGTGTTGCCCATGTTGCTGTTGTTATTACAGATGGCCAATCAAAGGACACTGAAGCTACTATTGCGGCCGCAAAAGCTGCGCACAGAGCAGGCATCTATGTGTTCGCTATAGGCGTGGGAGAGTCGGTCGACCAGGACGAACTGAAAGACATCGCCAGCAGTCCGAACTCTCAGTTCATCTTCACCGTCAGCGACTTCGCTGCTCTGTCAGAGATAAGGAACCTTCTGGCCATCAGAACCTGTGAAGTAGAACAACCTGAAGGCTTCTACAGTGAACAAGCAGGTACGTACACGTCTTTCTTTTAAAAAATACAGTGGGTGTTGGTATGTTTTGAAATGGTGCTTTAAGACGTCTATTCGTTTAGAAAATTAGCCGCGATGATATTACTCCGACATTTCAACCACATATGAATGAAATTCAATTATTTTCCCCACTAGCCTGTGGCCTGGACGACGCTGAACTGGTGTTTGTCTACGATTCTTTCTCCATGGGGCTGAAATCAACACGACTGATATCATCGGAGGCCGGTAGCATCACCTCCAGCCTCAGACGCAGAGTAAAGAACCTGTCCGTGGGGATGATCTCCGAGACATGTCCCTCCAACCTCGACATCACCGTCAGGGACTCCGCGTCCTTCGTCAGAAAGACACAATACACTGAAGAGATCATCAAAACCAAGCTTGCAAATCTTATGAAAGACGCTCGCTGGAAATGGTTCTCGAACAAGAAGTCTCGGCGCCAGATCATGATCCTCTATATCGACGAGACAAGCCTTGAGAACTCCCAAGATCTGCTGACTCAGGCAACATATGCGAAACACAAGGGTATAGAGAGGTTCGTAGTCACTCTGGGCGAGGTCAACTCAGAACTAGTTGCTGCAGTCGCTTCTGAGCCAGTGCTAGATCACGTGATCAACGTCCACAGTCCAAGGCATCTCACAAAGTTCAGGAACAAGATCATCGAGAGTCTGTGTGGAGGTGAGACACTTACCGGATTAGCCTACCATGTAACACAAATCGTAGCAAAAATATTCTCATAATTTGAAGAAACAGAAAAATTATTCAAGCAGTAAACCGCCGAACTTTATACAAGAAACAGTGTAATCCTCGGTAATTACCTGTCCATGTTACCTGCAGTACACCGTTATCGTATTTATATTGCTGTTTACATTACCTGCAGCATATCTTACCGTGTTTACGTTACTAACAACAATACCTAGCAGCATACATTTCCGTGTTTACCGTACTGGCTACATTACCTGCAGCATACATTTCCGTGTTTACCGTACTGGCTACATTACCTGCAGCATATCTTACCGTGTTTACCTTACTGGATACATTACCTGCAGCATACATTTCCGTGTTTACCGTACTGGCTACATTACCTGCAGCATATCTTACCGTGTTTACCTTACTGGATACATTACCTGTAGCATACATTTCCGTGTTTACCGTACTGGCTACATTACCTGCAGCATATCTTACCGTGTTTACCTTACTGGATACATTACCTGCAGCATACATTTCCGTGTTTACCGTACTGGCTACATTACCTGCAGCATATCTTACCGTGTTTACCGTACTGGCTACATTACCTGCAGCACACATTATATTTACGTTACTGCCTACACAATATTGCAATCATATTTATACAACTGTCTATATCTTTCAGATGACGGGAAAGATGAAGATTTCAAACTCCCTCTGGTGGACAGCCAGTAAGACGACGCTCGTGTCCTAAAACGTAGCAAGCATTATTACCATGGAGATTTATGATTGATAACATGTGTCGAAAGAAAGAATATTGAGTGATGTTACGATACTGTTGCCAAGTTTTGTGCCACAGTTCACAGTTTATCACAAATATGTATTTTCTCTCGATTATCGTATTTTGTAACATGTATCTTTGAAATAGTCCCCGGTTGAAGGACTCATCCCTGTGAGAAGCTGTGATATGATTTATATGGTGCTATTTTCCATGTGGACCTGTGTAGTGGTCCACAGTTGTATACTGTACACGTTCCATCCATGACAAACGAAAACAAGCAAGCAAACATGCCATCGTTTTCTTATCATGAAAGGCTATCCTTTCATGCATTTCCATTAATTTGTCATAATGCTATTTATGTATTTATTGTTTATCAGTTTACCATTGTATTACACATTTTTATGTTTTATAACAAACGTTTAAGCATAAAAAATAAACAATTTATGAAGAGTCCCTTAGTTAGTTATCGTGGAAGCCTAGTGATTGAACTAATAAACTGATGATATGTTTAAATGATGAAACAATGACTAACAAACTAAGGGAGACAACTTTCCTCACACCAGAAGTGGAGCCCTTGATGTGACTTCACATTGGTTTTATCAATGCAACCTATGCTGCATATACAACTGAATTGTTTTGCTGGTTTAACGCACTTTCAGTGCCATCACAGTTAACTATATCACAGAGTTCAGGTTCCATTACCTACATGGCCACCCATCTGCGTGGAACAATGCTCATGATATTGATCACTGGATTGTATGGCCCAGATTATTTCCAGACTGCTTCAATACAGCTGAAATATTGCTAGGTGCAAAACACACCTACCAACCAACCAAACCTAAATGGACACAAAGTATGACGTCCATTCTTGGTGCTTATATCAGTGTCAAATCACTGCACTCTGCTATGTGAATACTGTACAGCATACATTCCTCATACAGTAAAACACCTGTGGTGACAGCTGATCTGATTACTACACACAGAATAGAATTCCTATGAAAAGCAAAAGTTTGGCATTTGCCTGATGTGCATACTAAATTTCAAGCACATTAAAAAGGCCCATAATACTATAACATATTTCATATCCACATTTTAAGAAAATAAGGTGATTTTGAGGAACGGGTAATACTAAGTGTACAAGACAAAAATCACGGGCTATAACTCTGTGAAAAGCGAATGTTTTCAAAATCAACACATTTATATCTTATTTTATGTACTATTCCATCCTCATATATAAAGCTGTTTCGGAGAAACTCTGACCCTGGGTACATCACATATGTAGAAGGACACATGAATGCAAACATTATTCAAGAGGCAAAACTCTGTCATTGACAGTGTCAAACATTTATTCCTCATGCTAGAATCAATCAAGATAAGTACATGTACATCCAAATGATGAATGCAAAATGTCCTCCTAATATCCACTGTCTGAGAAAACTGTCCCCACTGAGTGCCCTGTGCACAACAGACCTAAAAAACCCACAACTCTGCACATATACTCATGGAAACAAATAAAGGAAGGTACAAGTGTTCCACTATGTCCAGAATTTCACCCACAGTGCAACACATACATTGTGAAGAAACCTGGAAAAGAATAAAGGAACATTTGTACTTTCATGTCCTCCGTTTTTTTTGTGTCCATGAGTATATATACATGTTCAAAGATGATTTTCAAACTTGTTAATACATTTACAAGTGAGTGAATGAGTGAGTGAGTATGGCTTTACACCACTTTCAGCAATATTCCAGCAATATTGCAGTGGCAATACATTTCTGCCTCATTGATGCATACAAACGATCATACTGACATCGATATCCTTAAATCTTGTGCCAAGGTTAATGGAACAAAACTGTATGCTCTGTTCCAGTGTGTGATGGGTCAACTTAATACAGTAATAATGAAGCATTACTCTATCAAATCATGAGTACAAACATCTGCACAGCATCTGAAAACTACAGATATTCTCAAAACAAATAATGCTCTTTATTAATCAGATGTATCAATGTCGTCTGTATTCTGCTAAGTGTCATCAACTACATAGCACTCCGACATCATGTGTGTAACCTTCCTGCACATAAAAACATCAGTGGTCACCTCAGACAGATGTACATCTGAGGCTGTAGGTCACATTGTACAACTTTGCATGGCTGCTTCTACAGTGTATGGCATAACAGAGGAAAATAACAAAAACATATCCCAACCATTAATACAAACGACATACTTTAAAATACATATCTCAAAAACAATACACGGATGAAGATAAAGGAGACACCTATTGTAAAACTAACAGGAAGGAACTCGATGGGATTCACACAATCTGTCCAAAAGAACCATACAATAAATACACGTCCTTGAGGCACTGAGATCCAAAAACCACAATGACACACATCCACTAATCCTGAATATCTCATGAATATATTTGTTTTCATGCCATTGCATGTAATTATCTTATATACAGGTAACCCCTTGCAAAGGTTGTCAAAGTCACCAAGAACTCACAACATCACCAAACAAGCATCAATGGAGAAATAGACACCATGCACAAGCATCCTAGCACTGTCCTGCACTGTAGAAGGTAGCTTGGTATTCAGTGCTAGGAGCATCCCCACTGTCCCCATCAAGCCAGTGTTAGTGTTGATGTAGAGGATCAGGAACCACAGACCTACTAAGGAAGTGTTCAGGGCTTGGTGATCCCACTGTATAGACACTGAGAGAGGTTGATTTCATGCTTGAAGTGTGGCTGGAGTTCCATCATCAACAGCTCGTGTAGCGTAACCCCATCATGCTTGTAGATCCATCGTGAATCATGGAAGTCATACCGCTTGGGGCCACTGTCACAGAAAATCAAATCCAGCAATCATGAGTGAGTGAGTGAGTGAGTGAGTTTAGTTTTACGCCGTTTTTAGCAATATTCCAGCAATATCACGGCTGGGGACACCAGAAAATGGGCTTCACACATTGTACCCATGTGGGGAATCGAACCCGGGTCGTCGGAGTGACGAGCGAACGCTTTAGCCATTAGGCTACCCCCACCGCCCCCCAGCAATCATGACTTTGGAAATCAAACCTATGCACAAAAGTGCAATTCTTACACAACATTTTCCCCCTGAGAATGACGACCAGTTAAGGGGTAAACACTGGTAAACTTAA